>NC_054487.1:53342746-53373893 GCF_017639515.1 Carcharodon carcharias | reverse complement strand
TGTGTGTGTGTGTGAGAGATTGTGCGTGTGTGTGAGAGATTGTGCGTGTGTGTGTGAGAGATTGTGCGTGTCTGTGTGTGCGTGTGTGAGAGAGTGTGCGTGTCTGTGTGTGCGTGTGTGAGAGATTTTGCGTGTCTGTGTGTGTGTGTGTGAGAGATTGTGCGTGTCTGTGTGTGCGTGTCTGTGTGTGCGTGTGTGAGAGATTGTGTGTGTGTGTGTGTGTGAGATTGCGTGTGTGTGAGAGAGATTGTGTGTGAGAGATTGTGCGTGTGTGTGAGAGATTGTGCGTGTCTGTGTGTGCGTGTGTGAGAGAGTGTGCGTGTCTGTGTGTGCGTGTGTGAGAGATTGCGCGTGTCTGTGTGTGCGTATGTGAGAGATTGTGCGTGTCTGTGTGTGCGTGTCTGTGTGTGTGTGTGTGAGAGATTGTGTGTGTGTGTGTGTGTGTGAGATTGTGTGTGTGTGTGTGTGTGTGTGTGAGATTGTGTGTGTGTGTGAGAGATTGTGTGTGAGAGATTGTGCGTGTGTGTGAGAGATTGTGCGTGTGTGTGAGAGATTGTGCGTGTGTGTGAGAGATTGTGCGTGTGTGTGTGTGTGAGAGAGATTGTGTGTGTGTGTGAGAGATTGTGTGTGTGTGTGAGAGATTGTGTGTGTGTGTGTGAGAGATTGTGCGTGTGTGTGTGTGTGAGAGATTGTGCGTGTGTGTGTGTGTGAGAGATTGTGCGTGTGTGTGTGTGTGTGAGAGATTGTGTTTGTGTGTGTGAGAGATTGTGCGTGTGTGTGTGTGTGAGAGATTGTGCATGTGTGTGTGTGTGAGAGATTGTGCGTGTGTGTGTGAGAGAGATTGTGCGTGTGTGTGTGTGAGAGAGATTGTGCGTGTGTGTGTGTGTGAGAGAGATTGTGCGTGTGTGTGTGTGAGAGAGATTGTGTGTGTGTGTGTGTGAGAGATTGTGCGTGTGTGTGTGTGTGTGAGAGATTGTGCGTGTGTGTGAGAGATTGTGTGTGTGTGTGTGAGAGATTGCGCGTGTCTGGGTGTGCGTGTGTGAGAGAGTGTGCGTGTCTGTGTGTGCGTGTGTGAGAGATTTTGCGTGTCTGTGTGTGCGTGTGTGAGAGATTGTGTGTGTCTGTGTGTGCGTGTCTGTGTGTGCGTATGTGAGAGATTGCGCGTGTGTGTGTGTGTGTGAGATTGTGTGTGTGTGAGAGATTGTGTGTGAGAGATTGTGCGTGTCTGTGTGTGCGTGTGTGAGAGATTGTGCGTGTCTGTGTGTGCGTGTGTGAGAGATTGTGCGTGTCTGTGTGTGCGTGTGTGAGAGATTGTGCGTGTCTGTGTGTGCGTGTGTGAGAGATTGTGCGTGTCTGTGTGTGTGTGTGTGAGAGATTGTGTGTGTGTGTGTGTGTGTGTGTGTGTGTGTGAGAGATTGTGTGTGAGAGATTGTGCGTGTGTGTGAGAGATTGTGCGTGTGTGTGAGAGATTGTGCGTGTGTGTGTGAGAGATTGTGCGTGTGTGTGTGAGAGATTGTGTGTGTGTGTGTGAGAGATTGTGTTTGTGTGTGTGAGAGATTCTGCATGTGTGTGTGTGTGAGAGATTGTGCGTGTGTGTGTGTGAGAGAGATTGTGCGTGTGTGTGTGTGAGAGAGATTGTGCGTGTGTGTGTGTGAGAGAGATTGTGCGTGTGTGTGTGTGTGTGAGAGATTGTGCGTGTGTGTGTGTGTGAGAGATTGTGCGTGTGTGTGAGAGATTGTGTGTGTGTGTGTGAGAGATTGTGCGTGTCTGTGTGTGCGTGTGTGAGAGAGTGTGCGTGTCTGTGTGTGCGTGTGTGAGAGATTTTGCGTGTCTGTGTGTGCGTGTGTGAGAGATTGTGTGTGTCTGTGTGTGCGTGTCTGTGTGTGCGTGTGTGAGAGATTGTGTGTGTGTGTGTGTGAGATTGTGTGTGTGTGTGTGAGAGATTGTGTGTGAGAGATTGTGCGTGTCTGTGTGTGCGTGTGTGAGAGAGTGTGCGTGTCTGTGTGTGCGTGTGTGAGAGATTGTGCGTGTCTGTGTGTGCGTGTGTGAGAGATTGTGCGTGTCTGTGTGTGCGTGTGTGAGAGATTGTGCGTGTCTGTGTGTGTGTGTGTGAGAGATTGTGTGTGTGTGTGTGTGTGTGTGTGTGTGTGTGTGTGAGATTGTGTGTGTGTGTGAGATTGTGCGTGTGTGTGTGAGAGACTGTGCGTGAGAGATTGTGCGTGTGTGTGAGAGATTGTGCGTGTGTGTGTGTGTGTGAGAGATTGTGTGTGTGTGTGTGAGAGATTGTGTGTGTGTGTGTGAGAGATTGTGTGTGAATGTGTGAGAGATTGTGCATGTGTGTGTGTGTGAGAGATTGTGCGTGTGTGTGTTTGTGAGAGAGATTGTGCGTGTGTGTGTGTGTGAGAGACTGTGTGTGTGTGTGAGAGATTGTGCGTGTGTGTGTGTGTGTGAGAGATTGTGTGTGTGTGTGTGTGAGAGATTGTGCGTGTGTGTGTGTGTGTGTGAGAGATTGTTCGTGTGTGTGTGTGTGAGAGATTGTGCGTGTGTGTGTGTGTGAGAGATTGTGCGTGTGTGTCTGTGTGAGAGATTGTGCGTGTGTGTCTGTGTGAGAGATTGTGCGTGTGTGTCTGTGTGAGAGATTGTGCGTGTGTGTGTGTGAGAGATTGTGTGTGTGTGTGTGTGAGAGATTGTGCGTGTGTGTGTGTGTGTGAGAGATTGTGCGTGTGTGTGTGTGTGTGAGAGATTGTGCGTGTGTGTGTGTGTGAGAGATTGTGCGTGTGTGTGTGTGTGAGAGATTGTGCGTGTGTGTGTGTGTGTGAGATTGTGCGTGTGTGTGTGTGTGTGAGAGATTGTGCGTGTGTGTGTGTGTGTGAGAGAATGTGCGTGTGTGTGTGTGTGAGAGAGAATGTGCGTGTGTGTGTGTGTGTGAGAGATTGTGCGTGTGTGTGTGTGTGTGAGAGATTGTGCGTGTGTGTGTGTGTGTGAGAGATTGTGTGCGTGTGTGTGTGTGTGTGTGTGAGAGATTGTGTGCGTGTGTGTGTGTGTGTGTGTGAGAGATTGTGTGCGTGTGTGTGTGTGTGTGTGTGTGAGAGATTGTGTGCGTGTGTGTGTGTGTGTGTGTGTGTGAGATTGTGTGCGTGTGTGTGTGTGTGTGTGTGTGTGAGATTGTGTGTGTGTGTGAGATTGTGTGTGTGTGTGTGAGAGATTGTGCGTGTGTGTGAGAGATTGTGCGTGTGTGTGAGAGATTGTGCGTGTGTGTGAGAGATTGTGCGTGTGTGTGAGAGATTGTGTGTGTGTGTATGAGAGATTGTGTGTGTGTGTGTGAGAGATTGTGTTTGTGTGTGTGAGAGATTGTGCGTGTGTGTGTGTGAGAGAGATTGTGCGTGTGTGTGTGTGAGAGAGATTGTGTGTGTGTGTGTGTGAGAGATTGTGCGTGTGTGTGAGAGATTGTGTTTGTGTGAGAGAGAGATTGTGCGTGTCTGTGTGTGCGTGTGTGAGAGAGTGTGCGTGTCTGTGTGTGCGTGTGTGAGAGAGTGTGCGTGTCTGTGTGTGCGTGTGTGAGAGATTTTGCGTGTCTGTGTGTGCGTGTGTGAGAGATTGTGTGTGTCTGTGTGTGCGTGTCTGTGTGTGCGTGTGTGAGAGATTGTGCGTGTGTGTGTGTGTGTGAGATTGTGTGTGTGTGTGTGAGAGATTGTGTGTGAGAGATTGTGCGTGTCTGTGTGTGTGTGTGTGAGAGAGTGTGCGTGTCTGTGTGTGCGTGTGTGAGAGATTGTGCGTGTCTGTGTGTGCGTGTGTGAGAGATTATGCGTGTCTGTGTGTGTGTGTGTGAGAGATTGTGTGTGTGTGTGTGTGTGTGTGTGTGTGTGAGATTGTGTGTGTGTGTGAGATTGTGCGTGCGTGTGTGAGAGATTGTGTGTGAGAGATTGTGCGTGTGTGTGAGAGATTGTGTGTGTGTGTGTGAGAGATTGTGTGTGTGTGTGAGAGAGATTGTGCGTGTGTGTGTGTGTGAGAGATTGTGTGTGAATGTGTGAGAGATTGTGCATGTGTGTGTGTGTGAGAGATTGTGCGTGTGTGTGTTTGTGAGAGATTGTGCGTGTGTGTGTGTGAGAGATTGTGTGTGTGTGTGAGAGATTGTGCGTGTGTGTGTGTGTGTGACAGATTGTGCGTGTGTGTGTGTGTGAGAGATTGTGCGTGTGTGTGTGTGAGAGATTGTGCGTCTGTGTGTGTGTGAGAGATTGTGCGTCTGTGTCTGTGTGAGAGATTGTGCGTGTGTGTGTGTGTGAGAGATTGTGCGTGTGTGTGTGTGTGAGAGATTGCGTGTGTGTGTGTGTGAGAGATTGTGCGTGTGTGTGTGTGTGAGAGATTGTGCGTGTGTGTGTTTGTGTGAGAGATTGTGTGTGTGTGTGTGAGAGATTGTGCGTGTGTGTGTGTGTGTGTGAGGAGATTGTGCGTGTGTGTGTGTGTGTGAGAGATTGTGCGTGTGTGTGTGTGTGTGAGAGATTGTGCGTGTGTGTGTGTGTGTTTGAGAGATTGTGCGTGTGTGTGTGTGTGTGAGAGATTGTGTTTGTGTGTGTGAAAGATTGTGCGTGTGTGTGTGTGTGTGAGAGATTGTGCGTGTGTGTGTGTGTGTGAGAGATTGTGCGCGTGTGTGTGTGTGAGAGATTGTGCGTGTGTGTGTGTGTGTGTGAGAGATTGTGCGTGTGTGTGTGTGTGTGAGAGATTGTGCGTGTGTGTGTGTGTGAGAGATTGTGCGTGTGTGTGTGTGTGTGAGAGATTGTGCGTGTGTGTGTGAGAGATTGTGCGTGTGTGTGTGTGTGTGAGAGATTGTGCGTGTGTGTGAGAGTGAGAGATTGTGCGTGTGTGTGAGAGATTGTGCGTGTGTGCGTGTGTGTGAGAGATTGTGCGTGTGTGCGTGTGTCTGAGTGATTGTGCGTGTGTGCGTGTGTCTGAGTGATTGTGCGTGTGTGCGTGTGTGTGAGAGATTGTGCGTGTGTGCGTGTGTGTGAGAGATTGTGCGTGTGTGCGTGTGTGTGAGAGATTGTGCGTGTGTGCGTGTGTGTGAGAGATTGTGCGTGTGTGTGTGTGTGTGAGAGATTGTGTGTGTGTGTGTGTGAGAGATTGTGTGTGTGTGTGTGTGAGAGATTGTGCGTGTGTGTGTGTGTGTGAGAGATTGTGCGTGTGTGTGTGTGTGTGAGAGATTGTGCGTGTGTGTGTGTGTGTGTGAGAGATTGTGCGTGTGTGTGTGTGTGTGAGAGATTGTGCGTGTGTGCGTGTGTGTGTGTGTGTGAGAGATTGTGCGTGTGTGTGTGTGTGTGAGAGATTGTGCGTGTGTGTGTGTGTGTGTGAGATTGTGCGTGTGTGTGTGTGTGTGTGAGAGATTGTGCGTGTGTGTGTGTGTGTGAGAGATTGTGCGTGTGTGTGTGTGTGAGAGATTGTGCGTGTGTGTGTGTGTGTGAGAGATTGTGCGTGTGTGTGAGAGTGAGAGATTGTGCGTGTGTGTGAGAGATTGTGCGTGTGTGCGTGTGTCTGAGTGATTGTGCGTGTGTGCGTGTGTCTGAGTGATTGTGCGTGTGTGCGTGTGTCTGAGTGATTGTGCGTGTGTGTGAGAGATTGTGCGTGTGTGTGTGTGTGTGTGAGAGATTGTGCGTGTGTGTGTGTGTGTGTGAGAGATTGTGCGTGTGTGTGTGTGTGTGAGAGAGATTGTGCGTGTGTGTGTGTGTGTGAGAGAGATTGTGCGTGTGTGTGTGTGTTTGTGAGAGATTGTGCGTGTGTGTGTGTGTGTGTGAGAGATTGTGTGTGTGTGTGTGTGAGAGATTGTGCGTGTGTCTGTGAGAGAGATTGTGTGTGTGTGTGTGAGAGAGATTGTGCGTCTGTGTGTGTGTGAGAGATTGTGCGTGTGTGTGTGTGTGTGAGAGATTGTGCGTGTGTGTGAGAGATTGTGCGTGTGTGTGTGTGTGTGAGAGAATGTGCGTGTGTGTGTGTGTGAGAGATTGTGCGTGTGTGTGTGTGTGAGAGATTGTGCGTGTGTGTGTGTGTGTGAGAGATTGTGCGTGTGATTGTGCGTGTGTGTGTGTGTGTGAGAGATTGTGCGTGTGATTGTGCGTGTGTGTGTGTGTGCGTGTGATTGTGCGTGTGTGTGTGTGTGAGAGAGATTGTGCGTTTGTGTGTGTGTGTGAGAGATTGTGCGTTTGTGTGTGTGTGTGAGAGATTGTGCGTTTGTGTGTGTGTGTGTGTGTGAGAGATTGTGCGTGTGTGTGTGTGTGTGTGATAGATTGTGCGTGTGTGTGTGTGATAGATTGTGCGTGTGTGTGTGTGTGTGTGTGATAGATTGTGCGTATGTGTGTGTGTGTGTGTGATAGATTGTGCGTGTTTGTGTGTTTGTGTGTGAGAGATGGTGCGTGTGTGTGTGTGTGTGTGAGAGATTGTGCGTGTGTGTGTGTGTGTGAGAGATTGTGCGTGTGTGTGTGTGTGTGTGAGAGATTGTGCGTGTGCGTGTGTGTGTGAGAGATTGTGCGTGTGCGTGTGTGTGTGAGAGATTGTGCGTGTGTGTGTGTGTGTGAGAGAGATTGTGCGTGTGTGTGTGTGTGTGTGAGAGATTGTGCGTGTGTGTGTGTGTGTGAGAGATTGTGCGTGTGTGTGTGAGAGATTGTGCGTGTGTGTGTGTGTGTGAGAGATTGTGTGTGTGTGTGTGAGAGATTGTGCGTGTGTGTGTGTGTGAGAGATTGTGCGTGTGTGTGTGTGTGAGAGATTGTGCGTGTGTGTGTGTGTGTGAGAGATTGTGCGTGTGTGTGTGTGTGTGAGAGATTGTGCGTGTGTGTGTGTGTGAGAGATTGTGCGTGTGTGTGTGTGTGAGAGATTGTGCGTGTGTGTGTGTGTGTGAGAGATTGTGCGTGTGTGTGTGTGAGAGATTGTGCGTGTGTGTGTGTGTGTGAGAGATTGTGCGTGTGTGTGTGTGAGAGATTGTGCGTGTGTGTGTGTGTGTGAGAGATTGTGCGTGTGTGTGTGTGTGTGAGAGATTGTGTGTGTGTGTGTGTGAGAGATTGTGCGTGTGTGTGTGTGTGTGAGAGATTGTGCGTGTGTGTGTGTGTGTGAGAGATTGTGCGTGTGTGTGTGTGTGTGAGAGATTGTGCGTGTGAGTGTGTGTGTGAGAGATTGTGCGTGTGAGTGTGTGTGTGAGAGATTGTGCGTGTGTGTGTGTGTGAGAGAGATTGTGCGTGTGTGTGTGTGTGAGAGATTGTGCGTGTGTGTGTGTGTGTGAGAGATTGTGCGTGTGATTGTGCGTGTGTGTGTGTGTGTGAGAGATTGTGCGTGTGTGTGTGTGTGCGTGTGATTGTGCGTGTGTGTGTGTGTGTGAGAGATTGTGTGTGTGTGTGTGAGAGATTGTGCGTGTGTGTGTGTGTGTGTGAGAGATTGTGCGTGTGTGTGTGTGTGTGTGAGAGATTGTGCGTGTGTGTGTGTGTGTGAGAGATTGTGCGTGTGTGTGTGTGTATGAGAGATTGTGCGTGTGTGTGTGTGTGTGTGAGAGATTGTGCGTGTGTGTGTGTGTGTGTGTGAGAGATTGTCCGTGTGTGTGTGTGTGTGTGAGAGATTGTGCGTGTGTGTGTGTGTGTGTGTGAGAGATTGTGCGTGTGTGTGTGTGTGTGAGAGATTGTGCGTGTGTGTGTGTGTGTGAGAGATTGTGCGTGTGTGTGTGTGTGTGAGAGATTGTGCGTGTGTGTGTGTGTGTGAGAGATTGTGCGTGTGTGTGTGTGTGAGAGAGATTGTGCGTGTGTGTGTGTGTGTGAGAGATTGTGCGTGTGTGTGTGTGTGTGAGAGATTGTGCGTGTGTGTGTGTGTGTGAGAGATTGTGCGTGTGTGTGTGTGTGTGAGAGATTGTGCGTGTGTGTGTGTGTGTGAGAGATTGTGCGTGTGTGTGTGTGTGTGAGAGATTGTGCGTGTGTGTGTGTGTGTGAGAGATTGTGCGTGTGTGTGTGTGTGTGAGAGATTGTGCGTGTGTGTGTGTGTGAGAGATTGTGCGTGTGTGTGTGTGTGTGAGAGATTGTGCGTGTGTGTGTGTGTGTGAGAGATTGTGCGTGTATGTGTGTGTGTGAGAGATTGTGCGTGTATGTGTGTGTGTGAGAGATTGTGCGTGTGAGTGTGTGTGTGAGAGATTGTGCGTGTGAGTGTGTGTGTGAGAGATTGTGCGTGTGTGTGTGTGTGAGAGAGATTGTGCGTGTGTGTGTGTGTGAGAGAGATTGTGCGTGTGTGTGTGTGTGAGAGATTGTGCGTGTGAGAGATTGTGCGTGTGTGTGAGAGATTGTGCGTGTGTGTGAGAGATTGTGCGTGTGTGAGAGATTGTGCGTGTGTGTGAGAGATTGTGCGTGTGTGAGAGATTGTGCGTGTGTGAGAGATTGTGCGTGTGAGAGATTTTGCGTGTGTGAGAGATTGTGCGTGTGAGAGATTGTGCGTGTGTGCCTGTGTGAGAGATTGTGCGTGTGAGAGATTGTGCGTGTGTGCCTGTGTGAGAGATTGTGCGTGTGAGAGATTGTGCGTGTGTGCGTGTGAGAGGTTGTGCGTGTGTGTGTGTGTGTGAGAGATTGTGCGTGTGTGTGTGAGAGATTGTGCGTGTGTGTGTGAGAGATTGTGCTTGTGTGTGTGAGAGATTGTGCGTGTGTGTGTGAGAGATTGTGCGTGTGTGTGAGAGATTGTGCGTGTGTGTGAGAGATTGTGCGTGTGTGTGTGTGTGTGAGAGATTGTGCGTGTGTGTGTGTGTGAGAGAGATTGTGTGTGTGTGTGTGTGAGAGATTGTGCGTGTGTGTGTGTGTGTGAGAGATTGTGTGTGTGTGTGTGAGAGATTGTGTGTGTGTGTGTGTGAGAGATTGTGTGTGAGTGTGTGAGAGATTGTGCATGTGTGTGTGTGTGAGAGATTGTGCGTGTGTGTGTTTGTGAGAGATTGTGCGTGTGTGTGTGTGTGAGAGATTGTGCGTGTGTGTGTGTGTGTGAGAGATTGTGCGTGTGTGTGTGTGTGTGAGAGATTGTGCGTGTGTGTGTGTGAGAGATTGTGCGTGTGTGTGTGTGTGAGAGATTGTTCGTGTGTGTGTGTGTGAGAGATTGTTCGTGTGTGTGTGTGTGAGAGATTGTGCGTGTGTGTGTGTGTGAGAGATTGTGCGTGTGTGTCTGTGTGAGAGATTGTGCGTGTGTGTCTGTGTGAGAGATTGTGCGTGTGTGTGTGTGTGAGAGATTGTGCGTGTGTGTGTGTGTGTGTGAGAGATTGTGCGTGTGTGTGTGTGAGAGATTGTGCGTGTGTGTGTGTGAGAGATTGTGCGTGTGTGTGTGTGTGAGATTGTGTGTGTGTGTGTGTGAGATTGTGTGTGTGTGTGTGTGTGTGAGATTGTGTGTGTGTGTGTGTGAGATTGTGTGTGTGTGTGTGTGTGTGAGATTGTGTGTATGTGTGTGTGTGTGTGAGATTGTGTGTGTGTGTGTGTGAGATTGTGTGTGTGTGTGTGTGTGTGTGTGTGAGATTGTGTGTGTGTGTGTGTGTGAGATTGTGTGTGTGTGTGTGTGTGAGATTGTGTGTGTGTGTGTGTGTGAGATTGTGTGTGTGTGTGTGTGTGTGTGTGTGAGATTGTGTGTGTGTGTGTGTGAGATTGTGTGTGTGTGTGTGTGTGTGTGTGAGATTGTGTGTGTGTGTGTGTGAGATTGTGTGTGTGTGTGTGTGTGTGTGTGAGATTGTGTGTGTGTGTGTGTGTGTGTGTGTGTGAGATTGTTTGAGTGTGTGTGTGTGTGTGTGTGAGATTGTGTGTGTGTGTGTGTGTGTGTGTGTGAGATTGTGTGTGTGTGTGTGTGTGTGTGTGTGAGATTGTGTGTGTGTGTGTGTGTGTGTGTGTGAGATTGTGTGTGTGTGTGTGTGTGTGTGTGTGTGAGATTGTGTGTGTGTGTGTGTGTGTGTGTGTGAGATTGTGTGTGTGTGTGTGTGTGTGTGTGTGTGTGTGTGTGAGAGAGAGATTGTGTGTGTGTGTGTGTGTGTGTGTGTGTGTGTGTGTGTGTGTGAGAGAAATGGTGTGTGTGTGTGTGAGAGAGATGGTGTGTGTGTGTGAGAGTGATGGTGTGTGTGTGAGAGACAGATGGTGTGTGAGAGACTGTGTGTGTGTGTATGTGAGAGACTGTGTGTGTGGGTGTGTGAGAGATTGTGTGTGTGTGTGTGAGAGATTGTGCGTGTGTGTGTGTGTGTGTGTGAGAGATTGTGTGTGTGTGTGTGTGTGAGTGAGAGATTGTGTGTGTGTGTGTGTGTGAGTGAGAGATTGTGTGTGTGTGTGTGTGAGAGAGATTGTGTGTGTGTGTGAGAGAGAGATTGTGTGTGTGTTTGAGAGAGATGGTGTGTGTGTGAGAGAGAGATGGTGTGTGTGTGTGAGAGAGATGGTGTGTGTGTGTGTGTGAGAGAGATGGTGTGTGTGTGTGAGAGAGATGGTGTGTGTGTGTGAGAGAGATGGTGTGTGTGTGTGAGAGAGATGGTGTGTGTGTGAGAGAGAGATGGTGTGTGAGAGACTGTGTGTGTGTGTGTGTGAGAGACTGTGTGTGTGGGTGTGTGAGAGATTGTGTGTGTGGGTGTGTGAGAGATTGTGTGTGTGGGTGTGTGAGAGATTGTGTGTGTGTGTGTGAGAGAGATTGTGTGTGTGTGTGTGTGTGTGAGAGAGATTGTGTGTGTGTGTGTGAGTGAGAGATTGTGTGTGTGTGTGTGTGAGAGAGATTGTGTGTGTGTGTGTGAGAGAGATTGTGTGTGTGAGAGAGATTGTGTGTGTGTGTGAGATTGTGTGTGTGTGTGTGAGATTGTGTGTGAGATTGTGTGTGTGTGTGGGATTGTGTGTGTGTGTGTGAGATTGTGTGTGAGATTGTGTGTGTGTGTGAGATTGTGTGTGTGTGTGAGATTGTGTGTGAGATTGTGTGTGAGATTGTGTGTGTGTGAGAGATTGTGTGTGAGATTGTGTGTGTGTGTGAGATTGTGTGTGAGATTGTGTGTGTGTGTGTGTGAGATTATGTGTGTGTGTGAGTTTGTGTGTGTGTGTGTGTGAGATTGTGTGTGTGTGTGTGTGTGTGAGATTGTGTGTGTGTGTGTGTGAGATTGTGTGTGTGAGATTGTGTGTGTGTGTGTGTGTGTGAGAGATTGTGTATGTGTGTGTGTGAGATTGTGTGTGTGTGTGAGATTGTGCGTGTGTGTGTGTGTGTGAGAGATTGTGCGTGTGTGTGTGTGTGAGAGATTGTGCGTGTGTGTGTGTGTGTGTGAGAGATTGTGCTTGTGTGTGTGTGTGTGTGAGATTGTGCGTGTGTGTGTGTGTGAGATATTGTGCGTGTGTGTGTGTGTGAGATATTGTGCGTGTGTGTGTGTGTGAGAGAGATTGTGCGTGTGAGAGATTGTGCGTGTGAGAGATTGTGCGTGTGTGTGAGAGATTGTGCGTGTGTGAGAGATTGTGCGTGTGTGAGAGATTGTGCGTGTGTGAGAGATTGTGCGTGTGAGAGATTGTGCGTGTGTGCCTGTGTGAGAGATTGTGCGTGTGAGAGATTGTGCGTGTGTGCCTGTGTGAGAGATTGTGTGTGTGAGAGATTGTGCGTGTGTGCGTGTGAGAGGTTGTGCGTGTGTGAGAGATTGTGCATGTGCGTGTGTGTGAGAGATTGTGCGTGTGTGTGTGAGAGATTGTGCGTGTGTGTGAGAGATTGTGCGTGTGTGTGTGAGAGATTGTGCGTGTGTGTGAGAGATTGTGCGTGTGTGTGTGAGAGATTGTGCGTGTCTGTGTGTGCGTGTGTGAGAGAGTGTGCGTGTCTGTGTGTGCGTGTGTGAGAGATTTTGCGTGTCTGTGTGTGCGTGTGTGAGAGATTGTGCGTGTCTGTGTGTGCGTGTCTGTGTGTGCGTGTGTGAGAGATTGTGTGTGTGTGTGTGTGTGTGAGATTGTGTGTGTGTGTGAGAGATTGTGTGTGAGAGATTGTGCGTGGGTGTGAGAGATTGTGCGTGTCCGTGTGTGTGCGTGTGTGAGAGAGTGTGCGTGTCTGTGTGTGCGTGTGTGAGAGATTGCGTGTGTCTGTGTGTGCGTATGTGAGAGATTGTGCGTGTCTGTGTGTGCGTGTCTGTGTGTGTGTGTGTGAGAGATTGTGTGTGTGTGTGTGTGTGTGAGATTGTGTGTGTGTGTGTGTGTGTGAGATTGTGTGTGTGTGTGTGTGTGTGTGTGAGATTGTGTGTGTGTGTGAGAGATTGTGTGTGAGAGATTGTGCGTGTGTGTGAGAGATTGTGCGTGTGTGTGAGAGATTGTGCGTGTGTGTGAGAGATTGTGCGTATGTGTGCGTGTGTGTGAGAGATTGTGTGTGTGTGTGTGAGAGATTGTGCGTGTGTGTGTGTGTGAGAGATTGTGCGTGTGTGTGTGTGTGAGAGATTGTGCGTGTGTGTGTGTGTGAGAGATTGTGCGTGTGTGTGTGTGTGAGAGATTGTGCGTGTGTGTGTGTGTGTGAGAGATTGTGCGTGTGTGTGTGTGTGTGAGAGATTGTGCGTGTGTGTGTGTGTGAGAGAGATTGTGTTTGTGTGTGTGAGAGATTGTGCGTGTGTGTGTGTGTGAGAGATTGTGCGTGTGTGTGTGTGTGAGAGATTGTGCATGTGTGTGTGTGTGAGAGATTGTGCGTGTGTGTGTGAGAGAGATTGTGCGTGTGTGTGTGTGAGAGAGATTGTGCGTGTGTGTCTGTGAGAGAGATTGTGTGTGTGTGTGTGTGAGAGATTGTGCGTGTGTGTGTGTGTGAGAGATTGTGCGTGTGTGTGAGAGATTGTGTGTGTGTGTGTGTGAGAGATTGCGCGTGTCTGGGTGTGCGTGTGTGAGAGAGTGTGCGTGTCTGTGTGTGCGTGTGTGAGAGATTTTGCGTGTCTGTGTGTGCGTGTGTGAGAGATTGTGTGTGTCTGTGTGTGCGTGTCTGTGTGTGCGTGTGTGAGAGATTGTGCGTGTGTGTGTGTGTGTGAGATTGTGTGTGTGTGTGTGAGAGATTGTGTGTGAGAGATTGTGCGTGTCTGTGTGTGCGTGTGTGAGAGATTGTGCGTGTCTGTGTGTGCGTGTGTGAGAGATTGTGCGTGTCTGTGTGTGCGTGTGTGAGAGATTGTGCGTGTCTGTGTGTGTGTGTGTGAGAGATTGTGTGTGTGTGTGTGTGTGTGTGTGTGTGTGTGTGTGAGAGATTGTGTGTGAGAGATTGTGCGTGTGTGTGAGAGATTGTGCGTGTGTGTGTGAGAGATTGTGCGTGTGTGTGTGAGAGATTGTGTTTGTGTGTGTGAGAGATTCTGCATGTGTGTGTGTGTGAGAGATTGTGCGTGTGTGTGTGTGAGAGAGATTGTGCGTGTGTGTGTGTGAGAGAGATTGTGCGTGTGTGTGTGTGAGAGAGATTGTGCGTGTGTGTGTGTGTGTGAGAGATTGTGCGTGTGTGTGTGTGTGAGAGATTGTGCGTGTGTGTGAGAGATTGTGTGTGTGTGTGTGAGAGATTGCGCGTGTCTGGGTGTGCGTGTGTGAGAGAGTGTGCGTGTCTGTGTGTGCGTGTGTGAGAGAGTGTGCGTGTCTGTGTGTGCGTGTGTGAGAGATTGTGCGTGTCTGTGTGTGCGTGTGTGAGAGATTGTGCGTGTCTGTGTGTGTGTGTGTGAGAGATTGTGTGTGTGTGTGTGTGTGTGTGTGTGTGTGTGTGTGTGTGAGATTGTGCGTGTGTGTGTGAGAGATTGTGCGTGAGAGATTGTGCGTGTGTGTGAGAGATTGTGCATGTGTGTGTGTGTGAGAGAGATTGTGTGTGTGTGTGTGAGAGATTGTGCGTGTGTGTGAGAGATTGTGTGTGAGAGATTGTGCGTGTGTGTGAGAGATTGTGCGTGTGTGTGTGAGAGATTGTGCGTGTCTGTGTGTGCGTGTGTGAGAGATTGTGCGTGTCTGTGTGTGCGTGTCTGTGTGTGCGTGTCTGTGTGTGCGTGTGTGAGAGATTGTGCGTGTCTGTGTGTGCGTGTGTGAGAGAGTGTGCGTGTCTGTGTGTGCGTGTGTGAGAGATTTTGCGTGTCTGTGTGTGCGTGTGTGAGAGATTGTGTGTGTCTGTGTGTGCGTGTCTGTGTGTGCGTGTGTGAGAGATTGTGCGTGTGTGTGTGTGTGTGAGATTGTGTGTGTGTGTGTGAGAGATTGTGTGTGAGAGATTGTGCGTGTCTGTGTGTGCGTGTGTGAGAGAGTGTGCGTGTCTGTGTGTGAGAGATTGTGCGTGTCTGTGTGTGCGTGTGTGAGAGATTGTGCGTGTCTGTGTGTGTGTGTGTGAGAGATTGTGTGTGTGTGTGTGTGTGTGTGTGTGTGTGTGTGAGATTGTGCGTGTCTGTGTGAGAGATTGTGCGTGAGAGATTGTGCGTGTGTGTGAGAGATTGTGCATGTGTGTGTGTGTGTGAGAGATTGTGTGTGTGTGTGTGAGAGATTGTGTGTGTGTGTGTGAGAGATTGTGTGTGAATGTGTGAGAGATTGTGCATGTGTGTGTGTGTGAGAGATTGTGCGTGTGTGTGTTTGTGAGAGAGATTGTGCGTGTGTGTGTGTGTGAGAGACTGTGTGTGTGTGTGAGAGATTGTGCGTGTGTGTGTGTGTGAGAGAGATTGTGTGTGTGTGTGTGTGAGAGATTGTGCGTGTGTGTGTGTGTGTGAGAGATTGTGCGTGTGTGTGTGTGAGAGAGATTGTTCGTGTGTGTGTGTGTGAGAGATTGTTCGTGTGTGTGTGTGAGAGAGATTGTGCGTGTGTGTGTGTGTGAGAGATTGTGCGTGTGTGTGTGTGAGAGATTGTGCGTGTGTGTCTGTGTGAGAGATTGTGCGTGTGTGTCTGTGTGAGAGATTGTGCGTGTGTGTCTGTGTGAGAGATTGTGCGTGTGTGTGTGTGTGAGAGATTGTGCGTGTGTGTGTGAGAGAGATTGTGCGTGTGTGTGTGTGTGTGAGAGATTGTGCGTGTGTGTGTGTGTGTGAGAGATTGTGTGTGAGAGATTGTGCGTGTGTGTGTGTGTGTGAGAGATTGTGCGTGTGTGTGTGTGTGTGAGAGAATGTGCGTGTGTGTGTGTGTGAGAGAGAATGTGCGTGTGTGTGAGTGTGTGAGAGATTGTGCGTGTGTGTGTGTATGTGAGAGATTGTGTGCGTGTGTGTGTGTGTGTGTGTGAGAGATTGTGTGCGTGTGTGTGTGTGTGTGTGTGAGAGATTGTGTGCGTGTGTGTGTGTGTGTGTGTGTGAGAGATTGTGTGCGTGTGTGTGTGTGTGTGTGTGTGTGAGATTGTGTGTGTGTGTGAGATTGTGTGTGTGTGTGTGAGAGATTGTGTGTGAGAGATTGTGCGTGTGTGTGAGAGATTGTGCGTGTGTGAGAGATTGTGCGTGTGTGTGAGAGATTGTGCGTGTGTGTGAGAGATTGTGCGTGTGTGTGAGAGATTGTGCGTGTGTGTGAGAGATTGTGTGCGTGTGTGTGAGAGATTGTGTGCGTGTGTGTGAGAGATTGTGTGTGTGTGTATGAGAGATTGTGTGTGTGTGTGTGAGAGATTGTGTTTGTGTGTGTGAGAGATTGTGCGTGTGTGTGTGTGAGAGAGATTGTGCGTGTGTGTGTGTGAGAGAGATTGTGTGTGTGTGTGTGTGAGAGATTGTGCGTGTGTGTGAGAGATTGTGTGTGTGTGAGAGAGAGATTGTGCGTGTCTGTGTGTGCGTGTGTGAGAGAGTGTGCGTGTCTGTGTGTGCGTGTGTGAGAGATTTTGCGTGTCTGTGTGTGCGTGTGTGAGAGATTGTGTGTGTCTGTGTGTGCGTGTCTGTGTGTGCGTGTGTGAGAGATTGTGCGTGTGTGTGTGTGTGTGAGATTGTGTGTGTGTGTGTGAGAGATTGTGTGTGAGAGATTGTGCGTGTCTGTGTGTGCGTGTGTGAGAGAGTGTGCGTGTCTGTGTGTGCGTGTGTGAGAGATTGTGCGTGTCTGTGTGTGCGTGTGTGAGAGATTATGCGTGTCTGTGTGTGTGTGTGTGTGAGAGATTGTGTGTGTGTGTGTGTGTGTGTGAGATTGTGTGTGTGTGTGAGATTGTGCGTGCGTGTGTGAGAGATTGTGTGTGAGAGATTGTGCGTGTGTGTGAGAGATTGTGCGTGTGTGTGTGTGTGTGAGAGATTGTGTGTGTGTGTGTGAGAGATTGTGCGTGTGTGTGTGAGAGATTGTGTGTGAATGTGTGAGAGATTGTGCATGTGTGTGTGTGTGAGAGATTGTGCGTGTGTGTGTTTGTGAGAGATTGTGCGTGTGTGTGTGTGAGAGATTGTGTGTGTGTGTGAGAGATTGTGCGTGTGTGTGTGTGTGTGAGAGATTGTGCGTGTGTGTGTGTGTGAGAGATTGTGCGTGTGTGTGTGTGTGAGAGATTGTGCGTCTGTGTGTGTGTGAGAGATTGTGCGTCTGTGTGTGTGTGAGAGATTGTGCGTCTGTGTGTGTGTGAGAGATTGTGCGTGTGTGTGTGTGTGAGAGATTGCGTGTGTGTGTGTGTGAGAGATTGTGCGTGTGTGTGTGAGAGATTGTGCGTGTGTGTGTTTGTGTGAGAGATTGTGTGTGTGTGTGTGAGAGATTGTGCGTGTGTGTGTGTGTGTGTGAGAGATTGTGTGTGTGTGTGTGAGAGATTGTGCGTGTGTGTGTGTGTGTGTGAGAGATTGTGTGTGTGTGTGTGAGAGATTGTGCGTGTGTGTGTGTGTGTGAGAGATTGTGCGTGTGTGTGTGTGTGTGAGAGATTGTGCGTGTGTGTGTGTGTGTTTGAGAGATTGTGCGTGTGTGTGTGTGTGTGAGAGATTGTGTGTGTGTGTGTGAGAGATTGTGCGTGTGTGTGTGTGTGTGTGAGAGATTGTGCGTGTGTGTGTGTGTGAGAGATTGTGCGTGTGTGTGTGTGTGTGAGAGATTGTGTGTGTGTGTGAGAGAGATTGTGTGTGTGTGTGTGAGAGATTGTGTGTGTGTGTGTGTGAGAGATTGTGTGTGAGTGTGTGAGAGATTGTGCATGTGTGTGTGTGTGAGAGATTGTGCGTGTGTGTGTTTGTGAGAGATTGTGCGTGTGTGTGTGTGTGAGAGATTGTGCGTGTGTGTGTGTGTGTGAGAGATTGTGCGTGTGTGTGTGTGTGTGAGAGATTGTGCGTGTGTGTGTGTGAGAGATTGTGCGTGTGTGTGTGTGTGAGAGATTGTTCGTGTGTGTGTGTGTGAGAGATTGTGCGTGTGTGTGTGTGTGAGAGATTGTGCGTGTGTGTCTGTGTGAGAGATTGTGCGTGTGTGTCTGTGTGAGAGATTGTGCGTGTGTGTGTGTGTGAGAGATTGTGCGTGTGTGTGTGTGTGTGTGAGAGATTGTGCGTGTGTGTGTGTGAGAGATTGTGCGTGTGTGTGTGTGTGAGATTGTGTGTGTGTGTGTGTGTGAGATTGTGTGTGTGTGTGTGTGTGAGATTGTGTGTGTGTGTGTGTGTGTGAGATTGTGTGTGTGTGTGTGTGTGAGATTGTGTGTGTGTGTGTGTGTGTGAGATTGTGTGTGTGTGTGTGTGTGTGAGATTGTGTGTGTGTGTGTGTGAGATTGTGTGTGTGTGTGTGTGTGTGTGTGTGAGATTGTGTGTGTGTGTGAGATTGTGTGTGTGTGTGTGTGTGTGTGTGTGAGATTGTGTGTGTGTGTGTGTGAGATTGTGTGTGTGTGTGTGTGTGTGTGTGAGATTGTGTGTGTGTGTGTGTGAGATTGTGTGTGTGTGTGTGTGTGTGTGTGTGAGATTGTGTGTGTGTGTGTGTGTGTGTGTGAGATTGTTTGTGTGTGCGTGTGTGTGTGTGTGAGATTGTGTGTGTGTGTGTGTGTGTGTGTGAGATTGTGTGTGTGTGTGTGTGTGTGTGTGAGATTGTGTGTGTGTGTGTGTGTGTGTGTGAGATTGTGTGTGTGTGTGTGTGTGTGTGTGTGTGAGATTGTGTGTGTGTGTGTGTGTGTGTGTGTGAGATTGTGTGTGTGTGTGTGTGTGTGTGTGTGTGTGTGTGTGAGAGAGAGATTGTGTGTGTGTGTGTGTGTGTGTGTGTGTGTGTGTGTGTGTGAGAGAAATGGTGTGTGTGTGTGTGAGAGAGATGGTGTGTGTGTGTGAGAGTGATGGTGTGTGTGTGAGAGACAGATGGTGTGTGAGAGACTGTGTGTGTGTGTATGTGAGAGACTGTGTGTGTGGGTGTGTGAGAGATTGTGTGTGTGTGTGTGAGAGATTGTGCGTGTGTGTGTGTGTGTGTGTGAGAGATTGTGTGTGTGTGTGTGTGTGTGAGTGAGAGATTGTGTGTGTGTGTGTGTGTGAGTGAGAGATTGTGTGTGTGTGTGTGTGAGAGAGATTGTGTGTGTGTGTGAGAGAGAGATTGTGTGTGTGTTTGAGAGAGATGGTGTGTGTGTGAGAGAGAGATGGTGTGTGTGTGTGAGAGAGATGGTGTGTGTGTGTGTGTGAGAGAGATGGTGTGTGTGTGTGAGAGAGATGGTGTGTGTGTGTGAGAGAGATGGTGTGTGTGTGTGAGAGAGATGGTGTGTGTGTGAGAGAGAGATGGTGTGTGAGAGACTGTGTGTGTGTGTGTGTGAGAGACTGTGTGTGTGGGTGTGTGAGAGATTGTGTGTGTGGGTGTGTGAGAGATTGTGTGTGTGGGTGTGTGAGAGATTGTGTGTGTGTGTGTGAGAGAGATTGTGTGTGTGTGTGTGTGTGTGTGAGAGAGATTGTGTGTGTGTGTGTGAGTGAGAGATTGTGTGTGTGTGTGTGTGAGAGAGATTGTGTGTGTGTGTGTGAGAGAGATTGTGTGTGTGAGAGAGATTGTGTGTGTGTGTGAGATTGTGTGTGTGTGTGTGAGATTGTGTGTGAGATTGTGTGTGTGTGTGGGATTGTGTGTGTGTGTGTGAGATTGTGTGTGAGATTGTGTGTGAGATTGTGTGTGTGTGTGAGATTGTGTGTGTGTGTGAGATTGTGTGTGAGATTGTGTGTGAGATTGTGTGTGTGTGAGAGATTGTGTGTGAGATTGTGTGTGTGTGTGAGATTGTGTGTGAGATTGTGTGTGTGTGTGTGAGATTATGTGTGTGTGTGAGTTTGTGTGTGTGTGTGTGTGAGATTGTGTGTGTGTGTGTGTGTGTGAGATTGTGTGTGTGTGTGTGTGAGATTGTGTGTGTGAGATTGTGTGTGTGTGTGTGTGTGTGAGAGATTGTGTATGTGTGTGTGTGAGATTGTGTGTGTGTGTGAGATTGTGCGTGTGTGTGTGTGTGAGAGAGATTGTGCGTGTGTGTGTGTGTGAGAGATTGTGCGTGTGTGTGTGTGTGTGTGAGAGATTGTGCTTGTGTGTGTGTGTGTGTGAGATTGTGCGTGTGTGTGTGTGTGAGATATTGTGCGTGTGTGTGTGTGTGAGATATTGTGCGTGTGTGTGTGTGTGAGATATTGTGCGTGTGTGTGTGTGTGAGAGAGATTGTGCGTGTGAGAGATTGTGCGTGTGTGAGAGATTGTGCGTGTGTGTGAGAGATTGTGCGTGTGTGAGAGATTGTGCGTGTGTGAGAGATTGTGCGTGTGTGAGAGATTGTGCGTGTGAGAGATTGTGCGTGTGTGCCTGTGTGAGAGATTGTGCGTGTGAGAGATTGTGCGTGTGTGCCTGTGTGAGAGATTGTGCGTGTGAGAGATTGTGCGTGTGTGCGTGTGAGAGGTTGTGCGTGTGTGAGAGATTGTGCATGTGCGTGTGTGTGAGAGATTGTGCGTGTGTGTGTGAGAGATTGTGCGTGTGTGTGAGAGATTGTGCGTGTGTGTGTGAGAGATTGTGCGTGTGTGTGAGAGATTGTGCGTGTGTGTGTGAGAGATTGTGCGTGTCTGTGTGTGCGTGTGTGAGAGAGTGTGCGTGTCTGTGTGTGCGTGTGTGAGAGATTTTGCGTGTCTGTGTGTGCGTGTGTGAGAGATTGTGCGTGTCTGTGTGTGCGTGTCTGTGTGTGCGTGTGTGAGAGATTGTGTGTGTGTGTGTGTGTGTGAGATTGTGTGTGTGTGTGAGAGATTGTGTGTGAGAGATTGTGCGTGGGTGTGAGAGATTGTGCGTGTCCGTGTGTGTGCGTGTGTGAGAGAGTGTGCGTGTCTGTGTGTGCGTGTGTGAGAGATTGCGCGTGTCTGTGTGTGCGTATGTGAGAGATTGTGCGTGTCTGTGTGTGCGTGTCTGTGTGTGTGTGTGTGAGAGATTGTGTGTGTGTGTGTGTGTGTGAGATTGTGTGTGTGTGTGTGTGTGTGAGATTGTGTGTGTGTGTGTGTGTGTGTGTGAGATTGTGTGTGTGTGTGAGAGATTGTGTGTGAGAGATTGTGCGTGTGTGTGAGAGATTGTGCGTGTGTGTGAGAGATTGTGCGTGTGTGTGAGAGATTGTGCGTATGTGTGCGTGTGTGTGAGAGATTGTGTGTGTGTGTGTGAGAGATTGTGCGTGTGTGTGTGTGTGAGAGATTGTGCGTGTGTGTGTGTGTGAGAGATTGTGCGTGTGTGTGTGTGTGAGAGATTGTGCGTGTGTGTGTGTGTGAGAGATTGTGCGTGTGTGTGTGTGTGAGAGATTGTGCGTGTGTGTGTGTGTGTGAGAGATTGTGCGTGTGTGTGTGTGTGTGAGAGATTGTGCGTGTGTGTGTGTGTGAGAGAGATTGTGTTTGTGTGTGTGAGAGATTGTGCGTGTGTGTGTGTGTGAGAGATTGTGCATGTGTGTGTGTGTGAGAGATTGTGCGTGTGTGTGTGAGAGAGATTGTGCGTGTGTGTGTGTGAGAGAGATTGTGCGTGTGTGTCTGTGAGAGAGATTGCGTGTGTGTCTGTGAGAGAGATTGTGTGTGTGTGTGTGTGAGAGATTGTGCGTGTGTGTGTGTGTGAGAGATTGTGCGTGTGTGTGAGAGATTGTGTGTGTGTGTGTGTGAGAGATTGCGCGTGTCTGGGTGTGCGTGTGTGAGAGAGTGTGCGTGTCTGTGTGTGCGTGTGTGAGAGATTTTGCGTGTCTGTGTGTGCGTGTGTGAGAGATTGTGTGTGTCTGTGTGTGCGTGTCTGTGTGTGCGTGTGTGAGAGATTGTGCGTGTGTGTGTGTGTGTGAGATTGTGTGTGTGTGTGTGAGAGATTGTGTGTGAGAGATTGTGCGTGTCTGTGTGTGCGTGTGTGAGAGATTGTGCGTGTCTGTGTGTGCGTGTGTGAGAGATTGTGCGTGTCTGTGTGTGCGTGTGTGAGAGATTGTGCGTGTCTGTGTGTGTGTGTGTGAGAGATTGTGTGTGTGTGTGTGTGTGTGCGTGTGTGTGTGAGAGATTGTGTGTGAGAGATTGTGCGTGTGTGTGAGAGATTGTGCGTGTGTGTGTGAGAGATTGTGCGTGTGTGTGTGAGAGATTGTGTTTGTGTGTGTGAGAGATTCTGCATGTGTGTGTGTGTGAGAGATTGTGCGTGTGTGTGTGTGAGAGAGATTGTGCGTGTGTGTGTGTGAGAGAGATTGTGCGTGTGTGTGTGTGAGAGAGATTGTGCGTGTGTGTGTGTGTGTGAGAGATTGTGCGTGTGTGTGTGTGTGAGAGATTGTGCGTGTGTGTGAGAGATTGTGTGTGTGTGTGTGAGAGATTGCGCGTGTCTGGGTGTGCGTGTGTGAGAGAGTGTGCGTGTCTGTGTGTGCGTGTGTGAGAGAGTGTGCGTGTCTGTGTGTGCGTGTGTGAGAGATTGTGCGTGTCTGTGTGTGCGTGTGTGAGAGATTGTGCGTGTCTGTGTGTGTGTGTGTGAGAGATTGTGTGTGTGTGTGTGTGTGTGTGTGTGTGTGTGTGTGTGTGTGTGAGATTGTGCGTGTGTGTGTGAGAGATTGTGCGTGAGAGATTGTGCGTGTGTGTGAGAGATTGTGCATGTGTGTGTGTGTGAGAGAGATTGTGTGTGTGTGTGTGAGAGATTGTGCGTGTGTGTGAGAGATTGTGCGTGTGTGTGTGAGAGATTGTGCGTGTCTGTGTGTGCGTGTGTGAGAGATTGTGCGTGTCTGTGTGTGCGTGTCTGTGTGTGCGTGTCTGTGTGTGCGTGTGTGAGAGATTGTGCGTGTCTGTGTGTGCGTGTGTGAGAGAGTGTGCGTGTCTGTGTGTGCGTGTGTGAGAGATTTTGCGTGTCTGTGTGTGCGTGTGTGAGAGATTGTGTGTGTCTGTGTGTGCGTGTCTGTGTGTGCGTGTGTGAGAGATTGTGCGTGTGTGTGTGTGTGTGAGATTGTGTGTGTGTGTGTGAGAGATTGTGTGTGAGAGATTGTGCGTGTCTGTGTGTGCGTGTGTGAGAGAGTGTGCGTGTCTGTGTGTGAGAGATTGTGCGTGTCTGTGTGTGCGTGTGTGAGAGATTGTGCGTGTCTGTGTGTGTGTGTGTGAGAGATTGTGTGTGTGTGTGTGTGTGTGTGTGTGTGTGTGTGTGAGATTGTGCGTGTGTGTGTGAGAGATTGTGCGTGAGAGATTGTGCGTGTGTGTGAGAGATTGTGCATGTGTGTGTGTGTGTGAGAGATTGTGTGTGTGTGTGTGAGAGATTGTGTGTGTGTGTGTGAGAGATTGTGTGTGAATGTGTGAGAGATTGTGCATGTGTGTGTGTGTGAGAGATTGTGCGTGTGTGTGTTTGTGAGAGAGATTGTGCGTGTGTGTGTGTGTGAGAGACTGTGTGTGTGTGTGAGAGATTGTGCGTGTGTGTGTGTGTGAGAGAGATTGTGTGTGTGTGTGTGTGAGAGATTGTGCGTGTGTGTGTGTGTGTGAGAGATTGTGCGTGTGTGTGTGTGTGAGAGATTGTTCGTGTGTGTGTGTGTGAGAGATTGTTCGTGTGTGTGTGTGAGAGAGATTGTGCGTGTGTGTGTGTGTGAGAGATTGTGCGTGTGTGTGTGTGAGAGATTGTGCGTGTGTGTCTGTGTGAGAGATTGTGCGTGTGTGTCTGTGTGAGAGATTGTGCGTGTGTGTCTGTGTGAGAGATTGTGCGTGTGTGTGTGTGTGTGAGAGATTGTGCGTGTGTGTGTGAGAGAGATTGTGCGTGTGTGTGTGTGTGTGAGAGATTGTGCGTGTGTGTGTGTGTGTGAGAGATTGTGTGTGAGAGATTGTGCGTGTGTGTGTGTGTGTGAGAGATTGTGCGTGTGTGTGTGTGTGTGAGAGAATGTGCGTGTGTGTGTGTGTGTGAGAGAATGTGCGTGTGTGTGAGTGTGTGAGAGATTGTGCGTGTGTGTGTGTATGTGAGAGATTGTGTGCGTGTGTGTGTGTGTGTGTGTGAGAGATTGTGTGCGTGTGTGTGTGTGTGTGTGTGAGAGATTGTGTGCGTGTGTGTGTGTGTGTGTGTGTGAGAGATTGTGTGCGTGTGTGTGTGTGTGTGTGTGTGTGAGATTGTGTGTGTGTGTGAGATTGTGTGTGTGTGTGTGAGAGATTGTGTGTGAGAGATTGTGCGTGTGTGTGAGAGATTGTGCGTGTGTGAGAGATTGTGCGTGTGTGTGAGAGATTGTGCGTGTGTGTGAGAGATTGTGCGTGTGTGTGAGAGATTGTGCGTGTGTGTGAGAGATTGTGTGCGTGTGTGTGAGAGATTGTGTGCGTGTGTGTGAGAGATTGTGTGTGTGTGTATGAGAGATTGTGTGTGTGTGTGTGAGAGATTGTGTTTGTGTGTGTGAGAGATTGTGCGTGTGTGTGTGTGAGAGAGATTGTGCGTGTGTGTGTGTGAGAGAGATTGTGTGTGTGTGTGTGTGAGAGATTGTGCGTGTGTGTGAGAGATTGTGTGTGTGTGAGAGAGAGATTGTGCGTGTCTGTGTGTGCGTGTGTGAGAGAGTGTGCGTGTCTGTGTGTGCGTGTGTGAGAGATTTTGCGTGTCTGTGTGTGCGTGTGTGAGAGATTGTGTGTGTCTGTGTGTGCGTGTCTGTGTGTGCGTGTGTGAGAGATTGTGCGTGTGTGTGTGTGTGTGAGATTGTGTGTGTGTGTGTGAGAGATTGTGTGTGAGAGATTGTGCGTGTCTGTGTGTGCGTGTGTGAGAGAGTGTGCGTGTCTGTGTGTGCGTGTGTGAGAGATTGTGCGTGTCTGTGTGTGCGTGTGTGAGAGATTGTGCGTGTCTGTGTGTGCGTGTGTGAGAGATTATGCGTGTCTGTGTGTGTGTGTGTGTGAGAGATTGTGTGTGTGTGTGTGTGTGTGTGTGAGATTGTGTGTGTGTGTGAGATTGTGCGTGCGTGTGTGAGAGATTGTGTGTGAGAGATTGTGCGTGTGTGTGAGAGATTGTGCGTGTGTGTGTGTGTGTGAGAGATTGTGTGTGTGTGTGTGAGAGATTGTGCGTGTGTGTGTGAGAGATTGTGTGTGAATGTGTGAGAGATTGTGCATGTGTGTGTGTGTGAGAGATTGTGCGTGTGTGTGTTTGTGAGAGATTGTGCGTGTGTGTGTGTGAGAGATTGTGTGTGTGTGTGAGAGATTGTGCGTGTGTGTGTGTGTGTGAGAGATTGTGCGTGTGTGTGTGTGTGTGAGAGATTGTGCGTGTGTGTGTGTGTGAGAGATTGTGCGTGTGTGTGTGTGTGAGAGATTGTGCGTGTGTGTGTGTGTGAGAGATTGTGCGTGTGTGTGTGTGTGAGAGATTGTGCGTGTGTGTGTGTGTGAGAGATTGTGCGTGTGTGTGTGTGTGAGAGATTGCGTGTGTGTGTGTGTGAGAGATTGTGCGTGTGTGTGTGAGAGATTGTGCGTGTGTGTGTTTGTGTGAGAGATTGTGTGTGTGTGTGTGAGAGATTGTGCGTGTGTGTGTGTGTGTGTGAGAGATTGTGTGTGTGTGTGTGAGAGATTGTGCGTGTGTGTGTGTGTGTGAGAGATTGTGCGTGTGTGTGTGTGTGTGAGAGATTGTGTGTGTGTGTGTGTGAGAGATTGTGCGTGTGTGTGTGTGTGTTTGAGAGATTGTGCGTGTGTGTGTGTGTGTGAGAGATTGTGTGTGTGTGTGTGAGAGATTGTGCGTGTGTGTGTGTGTGTGAGAGATTGTGCGTGTGTGTGTGTGTGAGAGATTGTGCGCGTGTGTGTGTGTG
Organism: Carcharodon carcharias; assembly: GCF_017639515.1. Classification (NCBI taxonomy): domain Eukaryota; kingdom Metazoa; phylum Chordata; class Chondrichthyes; order Lamniformes; family Lamnidae; genus Carcharodon; species Carcharodon carcharias. Next base: position 53,348,930 of record NC_054487.1, on the reverse strand, counting down.
TGAGAGATTGTGCGTGTGTGTGTGTGTGTGAGAGATTGTGCGTGTGTGTGTGTGTGTGAGAGATTGTGCGTGTGTGTGTGTGTGTGAGAGATTGTGCGTGTGTGTGTGTGTGTGAGAGATTGTGCGTGTGTGTGTGTGTGTGAGAGATTGTGCGTGTGTGTGTGTGTGTGAGAGATTGTGCGTGTGTGTGACAGTGAGAGATTGTGCGTGTGTGTGAGAGTGAGAGATTGTGCGTGTGTGTGAGAGTGAGAGATTGTGCGTGTGTGTGAGAGATTGTGCGTGTGTGCGTGTGTCTGAGTGATTGTGCGTGTGTGCGTGTGTCTGAGTGATTGTGCGTGTGTGCGTGTGTCTGAGTGATTGTGCGTGTGTGTGAGAGATTGTGCGTGTGTGTGTGTGTGTGTGAGAGATTGTGCGTGTGTGTGTGTGTGTGAGAGAGATTGTGCGTGTGTGTGTGTGTGTGTGAGAGATTGTGCGTGTGTGTGTGTGTGTGAGAGATTGTGTGTGTGTGTGTGTGAGAGATTGTGCGTGTGTCTGTGAGAGAGATTGTGTGTGTGTGTGTGAGAGAGATTGTGCGTCTGTGTGTGTGTGAGAGATTGTGCGTGTGTGTGTGTGTGTGAGAGATTGTGCGTGTGTGTGAGAGATTGTGCGTGTGTGTGTGTGTGTGAGAGAATGTGCGTGTGTGTGTGTGTGAGAGATTGTGCGTGTGTGTGTGTGTGAGAGATTGTGCGTGTGTGTGTGTGTGTGAGAGATTGTGCGTGTGTGTGTGTGTGTGAGAGATTGTGCGTGTGTGTGACAGTGAGAGATTGTGCGTGTGTGTGAGAGTGAGAGATTGTGCGTGTGTGTGAGAGTGAGAGATTGTGCGTGTGTGTGAGAGATTGTGCGTGTGTGCGTGTGTCTGAGTGATTGTGCGTGTGTGCGTGTGTCTGAGTGATTGTGCGTGTGTGCGTGTGTCTGAGTGATTGTGCGTGTGTCTGAGTGATTGTGCGTGTGTGCGTGTGTGTGAGATATTGTGCGTGTGTGCGTGTGTGTGAGAGATTGTGCGTGTGTGCGTGTGTGTGAGAGATTGTGCGTGTGTGCGTGTGTGTGAGAGATTGTGCGTGTGTGTGTGTGTGTGTGAGAGATTGTGCGTGTGTGTGTGTGTGTGTGAGAGATTGTGCGTGTGTGTGTGTGTGTGAGAGATTGTGCGTGTGTGTGTGTGTGTGAGAGATTGTGCGTGTGTGTGTGTGTGTGAGAGATTGTGCGTGTGTGTGTGTGTGTGAGAGATTGTGTGTGTGTGTGTGAGAGATTGTGCGTGTGTGTGTGTGTGTGAGAGATTGTGCGTGTGTGTGTGTGTGTGAGAGATTGTGCGTGTGTGTGTGTGTGTGTGAGATTGTGCGTGTGTGTGTGTGTGTGTGAGATTGTGCGTGTGTGTGTGTGTGTGAGAGATTGTGCGTGTGTGTGTGTGTGTGAGAGATTGTGCGTGTGTGTGTGTGTGTGAGAGATTGTGCGTGTGTGTGTGTGTGTGAGAGATTGTGCGTGTGTGTGTGTGTGTGTGAGAGATTGTGTGTGTGTGTGAGAGTGAGAGATTGTGCGTGTGTGTGAGAGTGAGAGATTGTGCGTGTGTGCGTGTGTCTGAGTGATTGTGCGTGTGTGCGTGTGTCTGAGTGATTGTGCGTGTGTGTGAGAGATTGTGCGTGTGTGTGTGTGTGTGAGAGAGATTGTGCGTGTGTGTGTGAGAGAGATTGTGCGTGTGTGTGTGTGTGTGTGAGAGATTGTGTGTGTGTGTGTGTGAGAGATTGTGCGTGTGTGTGTGTGAGAGATTGTGCGTGTGTGCGTGTGTCTGAGTGATTGTGCGTGTGTGCGTGTGTCTGAGTGATTGTGCGTGTGTGCGTGTGTCTGAGTGATTGTGCGTGTGTGCGTGTGTCTGAGTGATTGTGCGTGTGTGTGAGAGATTGTGCGTGTGTGTGTGTGTGTGTGAGAGATTGTGCGTGTGTGTGTGTGTGTGTGAGAGATTGTGCGTGTGTGTGAGAGAGATTGTGCGTGTGTGTGTGTGTGTGTGAGAGATTGTGCGTGTGTGTGTGTGTGTGTGTGAGAGATTGTGCGTGTGTCTGTGTGAGAGATTGTGCGTGTGTGTGTGTGTGTGTGTGAGAGATTGTGTGTGTGTGTGTGTGAGAGATTGTGCGTGTGTGTGTGTGTGTGAGAGATTGTGCGTGTGTGTGTGTGTGTGAGAGATTGTGCGTGTGTGTGTGTGTGTGAGAGATTGTGCGTGTGTGTGTGTGTGTGAGAGATTGTGCGTGTGTGTGTGTGTGTGAGAGATTGTGCGTGTGTGTGTGTGTGTGAGAGATTGTGCGTGTGTGTGTGTGTGTGAGAGATTGTGCGTGTGTGTGAGAGTGAGAGATTGTGCGTGTGTGTGAGAGTGAGAGATTGTGCGTGTGTGTGAGAGATTGTGCGTGTGTGCGTGTGTCTGAGTGATTGTGAGTGTGTGCGTGTGTCTGAGTGATTGTGCGTGTGTGCGTGTGTCTGAGTGATTGTGCGTGTGTGCGTGTGTCTGAGTGATTGTGCGTGTGTGCGTGTGTCTGAGTGATTGTGCGTGTGTGCGTGTGTGTGAGAGATTGTGCGTGTGTGCGTGTGTGTGAGAGATTGTGCGTGTGTGCGTGTGTGTGAGAGATTGTGCGTGTGTGCGTGTGTGTGAGAGATTGTGCGTGTGTGTGTGCGTGTGTGTGTGTGTGTGTGTGAGAGATTGTGCGTGTGTGTGTGTGTGTGAGAGATTGTGCGTGTGTGTGTGTGTGTGTGAGAGATTGTGCGTGTGTGTGTGTGTGTGAGAGATTGTGCGTGTGTGTGTGTGTGTGAGAGATTGTGCGTGTGTGTGTGTGTGTGAGAGATTGTGCGTGTGTGTGTGTGTGTGAGAGATTGTGCGTGTGTGTGTGTGTGTGAGAGATTGTGCGTGTGTGTGTGTGTGTGAGAGATTGTGCGTGTGTGTGTGTGTGTGAGAGATTGTGCGTGTGTGTGTGTGTGTGAGAGATTGTGCGTGTGTGTGTGTGTGTGAGAGATTGTGCGTGTGTGTGTGTGTGTGAGAGATTGTGCGTGTGTGTGTGTGTGTGAGAGATTGTGTGTGTGTGTGTGTGAGAGATTGTGCGTGTGTGTGTGAGAGATTGTGCGTGTGTGTGAGAGTGAGAGATTGTGCGTGTGTGCGTGTGTCTGAGTAATTGTGCGTGTGTGCGTGTGTCTGAGTGATTGTGCGTGTGTGCGTGTGTCTGAGTGATTGTGCGTGTGTGTGAGAGATTGTGCGTGTGTGTGTGTGTGTGTGAGAGATTGTGCGTGTGTGTGTGAGAGAGATTGTGCGCGTGTGTGTGTGTGTGTGAGAGATTGTGCGTGTGTGTGTGTGTGTGTGAGAGAGATTGTGCGTGTGTGTGTGTGTGAGAGATTGTGCGTGTGTGTGTGTGTGTGAGAGATTGTGCGTGTGATTGTGCGTGTGTGTGTGTGTGTGAGAGATTGTGCGTGTGATTGTGCGTGTTTGTGTGTGTGTGTGAGAGATTGTGCGTTTGTGTGTGTGTGTGTGAGAGATTGTGCGTTTGTGTGTGTGTGTGAGAGATTGTGCGTTTGTGTGTGTGTGTGTGTGTGAGAGATTGTGCGTTTGTGTGTGTGTGTGTGTGTGAGAGATTGTGCGTGTGTGTGTGTGTGTGTGTGATAGATTGTGCGTGTGTGTGTGTGTGTGTGTGTGATAGATTGTGCGTGTTTGTGTGTTTGTGTGTGAGAGATGGTGCGTGTGTGTGTGTGTGTGAGAGATTGTGCGTGTGTGTGTGTGTGTGAGAGATTGTGCGTGTGTGTGTGTGAGAGATTGTGTGTGTGTGTGTGTGAGAGATTGTGCGTGTGTGTGTGTGTGTGAGAGATTGTGCGTGTGTGTGTGTGTGAGAGAGATTGTGCGTGTGTGTGTGTGTGTGAGAGATTGTGCGTTTGTGTGTGTGTGTGTGTGTGAGAGATTGTGCGTTTGTGTGTGTGTGTGTGTGTGAGAGATTGTGCGTGTGTGTGTGTGTGTGTGATAGATTGTGCGTATGTGTGTGTGTGTGTGTGATAGATTGTGCGTGTTTGTGTGTTTGTGTGTGAGAGATGGTGCGTGTGTGTGTGTGTGTGAGAGATTGTGCGTGTGTGTGTGTGTGTGAGAGATTGTGTGTGTGTGTGTGTGAGAGATTGTGCGTGTGTGTGTGTGTGTGAGAGAGATTGTGCGTGTGTGTGTGTGTGAGAGAGATTGTGCGTGTGTGTGTGTGTGTGAGAGATTGTGCGTGTGTGTGTGTGTGTGAGAGATTGTGCGTGTGTGTGTGTGTGTGAGAGATTGTGCGTGTGTGTGTGTGTGTGAGAGATTGTGTGTGTGTGTGAGAGATTGTGCGTGTGTGTGTGTGTGTGAGAGATTGTGCGTGTGTGTGTGTGTGTGAGAGATTGTGCGTGTGTGTGTGTGTGTGAGAGATTGTGCGTGTGTGTGTGTGTGTGAGAGATTGTGCGTGTGTGTGTGTGTGAGAGAGATTGTGCGTGTGTGTGTGTGTGTGAGAGATTGTGCGTGTGTGTGTGTGTGTGAGAGATTGTGCGTGTGTGTGTGTGTGTGAGAGATTGTGCGTGTGTGTGTGTGTGTGTGTGAGATTGTGCGTGTGTGTGTGTGTGTGAGTGATTGTGCGTGTGTGTGTGTGTGTGAGAGATTGTGCGTGTGTGTGTGTGTGTGAGAGATTGTGCGTGTGTTTGTGTGTGTGTGAGATTGTGCGTGTGTGTGTGTGTGTGAGAGATTGTGCGTGTGTGTGTGAGAGATTGTGCGTGTGTGTGAGAGTGAGAGATTGTGCGTGTGTGTGAGAGTGAGAGATTGTGCGTGTGTGTGAGAGTGAGAGATTGTGCGTGTGTGCGTGTGTCTGAGTGATTGTGCGTGTGTGCGTGTGTCTGAGTGATTGTGCGTGTGTGCGTGTGTCTGAGTGATTGTGCGTGTGTGTGAGAGATTGTGCGTGTGTGTGTGTGTGTGTGAGAGATTGTGCGTGTGTGTGTGAGAGAGATTGTGCGTGTGTGTGTGAGAGAGATTGTGCGTGTGTGTGTGTGTGAGAGATTGTGCGTGTGTGTGTGTGTGTGAGAGATTGTGCGTGTGTGTGTGAGAGATTGTGCGTGTGTGTGAGAGATTGTGCGTGTGTGTGTGTGTGTGAGAGAATGTGCGTGTGTGTGTGTGTGAGAGATTGTGCGTGTGTGTGTGTGTGAGAGATTGTGCGTGTGTGTGTGTGTGTGAGAGATTGTGCGTGTGTGTGTGTGTGTGAGAGATTGTGCGTGTGATTGTGCGTGTGTGTGTGTGTGTGAGAGATTGTGCGTGTGATTGTGCGTGTTTGTGTGTGTGTGTGAGAGATTGTGCGTTTGTGTGTGTGTGTGTGAGAGATTGTGCGTTTGTGTGTGTGTGTGAGAGATTGTGCGTTTGTGTGTGTGTGTGTGTGTGAGAGATTGTGCGTTTGTGTGTGTGTGTGTGTGAGAGATTGTGCGTGTGTGTGTGTGTGTGTGTGATAGATTGTGCGTGTGTGTGTGTGATAGATTGTGCGTGTGTGTGTGTGTGTGTGATAGATTGTGCGTATGTGTGTGTGTGTGTGTGATAGATTGTGCGTGTTTGTGTGTTTGTGTGTGAGAGATGGTGCGTGTGTGTGTGTGTGTGAGAGATTGTGCGTGTGTGTGTGTGTGTGAGAGATTGTGCGTGTGTGTGTGTGTGTGTGAGAGATTGTGTTTGTGTGTGTGTGAGAGATTGTGCGTGTGTGTGTGTGTGTGTGAGAGATTGTGCGTGTGTGTGTGTGTGTGAGAGATTGTGCGTGTGTGTGTGTGTGTGAGAGATTGTGCGTGTGTGTGTGTGTGTGAGAGATTGTGCGTGTGTGTGTGTGTGTGAGAGATTGTGCGTGTGTGTGTGTGTGTGAGAGATTGTGTGTGTGTGTGAGAGATTGTGTGTGTGTGTGAGAGATTGTGCGTGTGTGTGTGTGTGTGAGAGATTGTGCGTGTGTGTGTGTGTGTGAGAGATTGTGCGTGTGTGTGTGTGTGTGAGAGATTGTGCGTGTGTGTGTGTGTGTGAGAGATTGTGCGTGTGTGTGTGTGTGTGAGAGATTGTGCGTGTGTGTGTGTGTGTGAGAGATTGTGCGTGTGTGTGTGTGTGTGAGAGATTGTGCGTGTGTGTGTGTGTGTGAGAGATTGTGCGTGTGTGTGTGTG
>NC_054487.1:53210246-53337746 GCF_017639515.1 Carcharodon carcharias | reverse complement strand
CGTGTGTGTGTGTGTGTGACAGATTGTGCGTGTGTGTGTGTGTGAGAGATTGTGCGTGTGTGTGTGTGTGAGAGATTGTGCGTGTGTGTGTGTGTGAGAGATTGTGCGTCTGTGTCTGTGTGAGAGATTGTGCGTGTGTGTGTGTGTGAGAGATTGTGCGTGTGTGTGTGTGTGAGAGATTGTGCGTGTGTGTGTGTGTGAGAGATTGTGTGTGTGTGTGTGTGAGAGATTGTGTGTGTGTGTGTGTGAGAGATTGTGCGTGTGTGTGTGTGTGAGAGATTGTGCGTGTGTGTGTGTGTGTGAGAGATTGTGCGTGTGTGTGTGTGAGAGATTGTGCGTGTGTGTGTGTGTGAGAGATTGTGCGTGTGTGTGTGTGTGAGAGATTGTGCGTGTGTGTGTGTGTGTGAGAGATTGTGCGTGTGTGTGTGTGTGTGAGAGATTGTGCGTGTGTGTGTGTGTGTGAGAGATTGTGTGTGAGAGATTGTGCGTGTGTGTGAGAGATTGTGCGTGTGTTTGAGAGATTGTGCGTGTGTGTGAGAGATTGTGTGCGTGTGTGTGAGAGATTGTGTGTGTGTGTGTGAGAGATTGTGTGTGTGTGTGTGAGAGATTGTGTTTGTGTGTGTGAGAGATTGTGCGTGTGTGTGTGTGTGAGAGATTGTGCGTGTGTGTGTGAGAGATTGTGCGTGTCTGTGTGTGCGTGTGTGAGAGAGTGTGCGTGTCTGTGTGTGCGTGTGTGAGAGATTTTGCGTGTCTGTGTGTGCGTGTGTGAGAGATTGTGTGTGTCTGTGTGTGCGTGTCTGTGTGTGCGTGTGTGAGAGATTGTGCGTGTGTGTGTGTGTGTGAGATTGTGTGTGTGTGTGTGAGAGATTGTGTGTGAGAGATTGTGCGTGTCTGTGTGTGCGTGTGTGAGAGAGTGTGCGTGTCTGTGTGTGCGTGTGTGAGAGATTGTGTGTGTGTGTGTGTGTGTGTGAGAGATTGTGTGTGTGTGTGTGTGTGTGTGTGTGTGTGTGTGTGTGTGTGAGATTGTGTGTGTGTGTGTGTGAGATTGTGTGTGTGTGTGTGTGTGTGTGTGTGAGATTGTGTGTGTGTGTGTGTGTGTGTGTGTGTGTGAGATTGTGTGTGTGTGTGTGTGTGTGTGTGTGTGTGTGAGATTTTGTGTGTGTGTGTGAGAGATTGTGTGTGAGAGATTGTGCGTGTCTGTGTGTGCGTGTGTGAGAGAGTGTGCGTGTCTGTGTGTGCGTGTGTGAGAGATTGTGCGTGTCTGTGTGTGCGTGTGTGAGAGATTATGCGTGTCTGTGTGTGTGTGTGTGAGGGATTGTGTGTGTGTGTGTGTGTGTGAGATTGTGTGTGTGTGTGAGATTGTGCGTGTGTGTGTGAGAGATTGTGTGTGAGAGATTGTGCGTGTGTGTGAGAGATTGTGCGTGTGTGTGTTTGTGAGAGATTGTGCATGTGTGTGTGTGTGAGAGATTGTGTGTGTGTGTGAGAGATTGTGCGTGTGTGTGTGTGTGTGACAGATTGTGCGTGTGTGTGTGTGTGAGAGATTGTGCGTGTGTGTGTGTGTGAGAGATTGTGCGTGTGTGTGTGTGTGAGAGATTGTGCGTCTGTGTCTGTGTGAGAGATTGTGCGTCTGTGTCTGTGTGAGAGATTGTGCGTCTGTGTCTGTGTGAGAGATTGTGCGTGTGTGTGTGTGTGAGAGATTGTGCGTGTGTGTGTGTGTGAGAGATTGTGCGTGTGTGTGTGTGTGAGAGATTGTGTGTGTGTGTGTGTGAGAGATTGTGCGTGTGTGTGTGTGTGAGAGATTGTGCGTGTGTGTGTGTGTGTGAGAGATTGTGCGTGTGTGTGTGTGTGAGAGATTGTGCGTGTGTGTGTGTGTGAGAGATTGTGCGTGTGTGTGTGTGTGAGAGATTGTGCGTGTGTGTGTGTGTGTGAGAGATTGTGCGTGTGTGTGTGTGTGTGAGAGATTGTGCGTGTGTGTGTGTGTGAGAGATTGTGCGTGTGTGTGTGTGTGTGTGTGAGAGATTGTGCGTGTGTGTGTGTGTGTGTGTGTGAGAGATTGTGCGTGTGTGTGTGTGTGTGTGAGAGATTGTGCGTGTGTGTGTGTGTGTGTGAGAGATTGTGTGTGTGTGTGAGAGATTGTGCGTGTCTGTGTGTGTGTGAGAGAATGTGTGTGTGTGTGAGAGATTGTGCGTGTGTGTGTGTGCGTGTGTGTGTGTGTGTGTGTGAGAGATTGTGCGTGTGTGTGTGTGTGTGTGAGAGATTGTGCGTGTGTGTGTGTGTGTGTGTGAGAGATTGTGTGTGTGTGTGTGTGAGAGATTGTGCGTGTCTGTGTGTGTGTGAGAGATTGTGTGTGTGTGTGAGAGATTGTGCGTGTGTGTGTGTGTGTGAGAGATTGTGTGTGTGTGTGTGTGAGAGATTGTGCGTGTGTGTGTGTGTGTGTGAGAGATTGTGCGTGTGTGTGTGTGTGTGAGAGATTGCGTGTGTGTGTGTGTGTGAGAGATTGTGTGTGTGTGTGTGTGTGTGAGATTGTGCGTGTGTGTGAGAGATTGTGCGTGTGTGTGAGAGATTGTTCGTGTGTGCGTGTGTGTGAGAGATTGTGCGTTTGTGCGTGTGTGTGAGAGATTGTGCGTGTGTGTGAGAGATTGTGCGTGTGTGTGAGAGATTGTGCGTGTGTGTGAGAGATTGTGCGTGTGTGTGAGAGATTGTGCGTGTGTGCGTGTGTGTGAGTGATTGTGCGTGTGTGTGAGAGATTGTGCGTGTGTGCGTGTGTGTGAGAGATTGTGCGTGTGTGCGTGTGTGTGAGAGATTGTGCGTGTGTGCGTGTGTGTGAGAGATTGTGCGTGTGTGCGTGTGTGTGTGAGATTGTGCGTGTGTGCGTGTGTGTGAGAGATTGTGCGTGTGTGTGAGAGATTGTGCGTGTGTGTGAGATTGTGCATGTGTGTGTGTGAGATTGTGCGTGTGTGCGTGTGTGTGAGAGATTGTGCGTGTGTGTGTGAGAGATTGTGCGTGTCTGTGTGTGCGTGTGTGAGAGATTGTGCGTGTCTGTGTGTGCGTGTCTGTGTGTGCGTGTCTGTGTGTGCGTGTGTGAGAGATTGTGCGTGTCTGTGTGTGCGTGTGTGAGAGATTGTGTGTGTGTGTGTGAGAGATTGTGTGTGTGTGTGAGAGATTGTGCGTGTGTGTGAGAGATTGTGCATTTGTGTGTGTGTGAGAGATTGTGCGTGTGTGTGTGTGTGTGAGAGATTGTGCGTGTGTGTGTGTGTGTGTGAGAGATTGTGCGTGTGTGTGTGTGTGTGAGAGAGATTGTGCGTGTGTGTGTGTGTGAGAGATTGTGCGTGTGTGTGTGTGTGTGAGAGATTGTGCGTGTGTGTGTGAGAGATTGTGCATGTGTGTGAGAGATTGTGCGTGTGTGTGTGTGTGTGAGAGAATGTGCGTGTGTGTGTGTGTGAGAGATTGTGCGTGTGTGTGTGTGTGAGAGATTGTGCGTGTGTGTGTGTGTGAGAGATTGTGCGTGTGTGTGTGTGTGTGAGAGATTGTGCGTGTGTGTGTGTGTGTGAGAGATTGTGCGTTTGTGTGTGTGTGTGTGAGAGATTGTGCGTTTGCGTGTGTGTGTGTGTGTGTGAGAGATTGTGCGTTTGTGTGTGTGTGTGTGTGAGATATTGTGCGTGTGTGTGTGTGTGTGTGTGAGAGATTGTGCGTGTGTGTGTGTGTGATAGATTGTGCGTGTGTGTGTGTGTGTGTGATAGATTGTGCGTGTGTGTGTGTGTGTGTTTGATAGATTGTGCGTGTGTGTGTGTGTGTGTGTGAGAGATTGTGCGTGTTTGTGTGTTTGTGTGTGAGAGATTGTGCGTGTGTGTGTGTGTGTGAGAGATTGTGCGTGTGTGTGTCTGTGTGTGAGAGATTGTGCGTGTGTGTGTCTGTGTGTGAGAGATTGTGCGTGTGTGTGTGTGTGAGAGAGATTGTGCGTGTGTGTGTGTGTGTGAGAGATTGTGCGTGTGTGTGTGTGTGTGAGAGATTGTGCGTGTGTGTGTGTGTGTGAGAGATTGTGTGTGTGTGTGTGTGTGTGAGAGATTGTGTGTGTGTGTGAGAGATTGTGCGTGTGTGTGTGTGTGTGAGAGATTGTGCGTGTGTGTGTGTGTGAGAGATTGTGCGTGTGTGTGTGTGTGAGAGATTGTGCGTGTGTGTGTGTGTGAGAGATTGTGCGTGTGTGTGTGTGTGTGAGAGATTGTGCGTGTGTGTGTGTGTGTGTGAGAGATTGTGTGTGTGTGTGTGTGAGAGATTGTGCGTGTGAGTGTGTGTGTGAGAGATTGTGCGTGTGAGTGTGTGTGTGAGAGATTGTGCGTGTGAGTGTGTGTGTGAGAGATTGTGCGTGTGAGTGTGTGTGTGAGAGATTGTGCGTGTGAGTGTGTGTGTGAGAGATTGTGCGTGTGAGTGTGTGTGTGAGAGATTGTGCGTGTGTGTGTGTGTGTGAGAGATTGTGCGTGTGTGTGTGTGTGAGAGATTGTGCGTGTGTGTGTGTGTGAGAGAGATTGTGCGTGTGTGAGAGATTGTGCGTGTGTGTGAGAGATTGTGCGTGTGTGAGAGATTGTGCGTGTGTGAGAGATTGTGCGTGTGAGAGATTGTGCGTGTGTGCCTGTGTGAGAGATTGTGCGTGTGAGAGATTGTGCGTGTGTGCCTGTGTGAGAGATTGTGCGTGTGAGAGATTGTGCGTGTGTGCGTGTGAGAGGTTGTGCGTGTGTGAGAGATTGTGCGTGTGTGCGTGTGTGCATGTGTGTGTGTGTGAGAGATTGTGCGTGTGTGTGAGAGATTGTGCGTGTGTGTGAGAGATTGTGCGTGTGTGTGTGAGAGATTGTGCGTGTCTGTGTGTGCGTGTGTGAGAGAGTGTGCGTGTCTGTGTGTGCGTGTGTGAGAGATTTTGCGTGTCTGTGTGTGCGTGTGTGAGAGATTGTGCGTGTCTGTGTGTGCGTGTCTGTGTGTGCGTGTGTGAGAGATTGTGTGTGTGTGTGTGTGTGTGAGATTGTGTGTGTGTGTGTGAGAGATTGTGTGTGAGAGATTGTGCGTGTGTGTGAGAGATTGTGCGTGTCTGTGTGTGCGTGTGTGAGAGAGTGTGCGTGTCTGTGTGTGCGTGTGTGAGAGAGTGTGCGTGTCTGTGTGTGCGTGTGTGAGAGATTGTGCGTGTCTGTGTGTGCGTATGTGTGAAATTGTGCGTGTCTGTGTGTGCGTGTCTGTGTGTGTGTGTGTGAGAGATTGTGTGTGTGTGTGTGTGTGTGTGAGATTGTGTGTGTGTGTGTGTGTGTGTGTGAGATTGTGTGTGTGTGTGTGTGAGAGATTGTGTGTGAGAGATTGTGCGTGTGTGTGAGAGATTGTGCGTGTGTGTGTGTGTGTGAGAGATTGTGCGTGTGTGTGAGAGATTGTGCGTGTGTGTGTGTGTGTGAGAGATTGTGTGTGTGTGAGAGAGATTGTGCGTGTGTGTGTGTGTGAGAGATTGTGTGTGTGTGTGTGAGAGATTGTGCGTGTGTGTGTGTGTGAGAGATTGTGTTTGTGTGTGTGAGAGATTGTGCGTGTGTGTGTGTGTGAGAGATTGTGTTTGTGTGTGTGAGAGATTGCGTGTGTGTGTGTGTGTGAGAGATTGTGCATGTGTGTGTGTGTGAGAGATTGTGCGTGTGTGTGTGTGTGAGAGATTGTGCGTGTGTGTGTGTGAGAGAGATTGTGTGTGTGTGTGTGTGTGAGAGATTGTGCGTGTGTGTGTGTGTGTGAGAGATTGTGTGTGTGTGTGTGAGAGATTGTGTGTGAGAGATTGTGCGTGTGTGTGAGAGATTGTGTGTGTGTGTGTGAGAGATTGTGTGTGTGTGTGTGAGAGATTGTGTTTGTGTGTGTGAGAGATTGTGCATGTGTGTGTGTGTGAGAGATTGTGCGTGTGTGTGTGTGAGAGAGATTGTGCGTGTGTGTGTGTGAGAGAGATTTAGTGTGTGTGTGTGTGAGAGATTGTGCGTGTGTGTGAGAGATTGTGTGTGTGTGTGTGAGAGATTGTGCGTGTCTGTGTGTGCGTGTGTGAGAGAGTGTGCGTGTCTGTGTGTGCGTGTGTGAGAGATTTTGCGTGTCTGTGTGTGCGTGTGTGAGAGATTGTGTGTGTCTGTGTGTGCGTGTCTGTGTGTGCGTGTGTGAGAGATTGTGCGTGTCTGTGTGTGTGTGAGATTGTGTGTGTGTGTGTGAGAGATTGTGTGTGAGAGATTGTGCGTGTCTGTGTGTGCGTGTGTGAGAGAGTGTGCGTGTCTGTGTGTGCGTGTGTGAGAGATTGTGTGTGTGTGTGTGTGTGTGTGGGAGATTGTGTGTGTGTGTGTGTGAGAGAGAGATTGTGTGTGTGTGTGTGTGTGTGTGTGTGTGTGTGTGTGAGATTGTGTGTGTGTGTGTGTGTGTGTGAGATTGTGTGTGTGTGTGTGTGAGATTGTGTGTGTGTGTGTGTGTGTGTGTGTGTGTGTGTGTGTGTGTGTGAGATTTTGTGTGTGTGTGTGAGAGATTGTGTGTGAGAGATTGTGCGTGTCTGTGTGTGCGTGTGTGAGAGAGTGTGCGTGTCTGTGTGTGCGTGTGTGAGAGATTGTGCGTGTCTGTGTGTGCGTGTGTGAGAGATTATGCGTGTCTGTGTGTGTGTGTGTGAGAGATTGTGCGTGTGTGTGTGTGTGTGAGAGATTGTGCGTGTGTGTGTGTGTGTGAGAGATTGTGCGTTTGTGTGTGTGTGTGTGAGAGATTGTGCGTTTGTGTGTGTGTGTGTGAGAGATTGTGCGTTTGCGTGTGTGTGTGTGTGTGAGAGATTGTGCGTTTGTGTGTGTGTGTGTGTGAGAGATTGTGCGTGTGTGTGTGTGTGTGTGTGTGAGAGATTGTGCGTGTGTGTGTGTGTGTGTGTGATAGATTGTGCGTGTGTGTGTGTGTGTGTGTGATAGATTGTGCGTGTGTGTGTGTGTGTGATAGATTGTGCGTGTGTGTGTGTGTGTGTGTGATAGATTGTGCGTGTGTGTGTGTGTGTGTGTGTGATAGATTGTGCGTGTTTGTGTGTTTGTGTGTGATAGATTGTGCGTGTTTGTGTGTTTGTGTGTGAGAGATTGTGCGTGTGTGTGTGTGTGTGAGAGATTGTGCGTGTGTGTGTGTGTGTGAGAGATTGTGCGTGTGCGTGTGTGTGTGTGTGTGAGAGATTGTGCGTGTGTGTGTGTGTGTGAGAGATTGTGCGTGTGTGTGTGTGTGAGAGATTGTGCGTGTGTGTGTGTGTGTGAGAGATTGTGCGTGTGTGTGTGTGTGAGAGATTGTGTGTGTGTGTGAGAGATTGTGTGTGTGTGTGAGAGATTGTGCGTGTGTGTGTGTGTGAGAGATTGTGCGTGTGTGTGTGTGTGAGAGATTGTGCGTGAGTGTGTGTGTGAGAGATTGTGCGTGTGTGTGTGTGTGAGAGATTGTGCGTGTGTGTGTGTGTGAGAGATTGTGCGTGTGTGTGTGTGTGAGAGATTGTGCGTGTGTGTGTGTGTGTGAGAGATTGTGCGTGTGTGTGTGTGTGTGAGAGATTGTGCGTGTGAGTGTGTGTGTGAGAGATTGTGCGTGTGTGTGTGTGTGAGAGAGATTGTGCGTGTGTGTGTGTGTGAGAGAGATTGTGCGTGTGAGAGATTGTGCGTGTGTGAGAGATTGTGCGTGTGTGTGAGAGATTGTGCGTGTGTGAGAGATTGTGCGTGTGTGTGAGAGATTGTGCGTGTGTGAGAGATTGTGCGTGTGTGAGAGATTGTGCGTGTGAGAGATTGTGCGTGTGTGAGAGATTGTGCGTGTGAGAGATTGTGCGTGTGTGCCTGTGTGAGAGATTGTGCGTGTGAGAGATTGTGCGTGTGTGAGAGATTGTGCGTGTGTGCGTGTGTGCATGTGTGTGTGTGTGAGAGATTGTGCGTGTGTGTGAGAGATTGTGCGTGTGTGTGAGAGATTGTGCGTGTGTGTGTGAGAGATTGTGCGTGTCTGTGTGTGCGTGTGTGAGAGATTGTGCGTGTCTCTGTGTGCGTGTCTGTGTGTGCGTGTGTGAGAGATTGTGTGTGTGTGTGTGTGTGTGAGATTGTGTGTGTGTGTGAGAGATTGTGTGTGAGAGATTGTGCGTGTGTGTGAGAGATTGTGCGTGTCTGTGTGTGCGTGTGTGAGAGAGTGTGCGTGTCTGTGTGTGCGTGTGTGAGAGATTGTGCGTGGCTGTGTGTGCGTATGTGAGAAATTGTGCGTGTCTGTGTGTGCGTGTCTGTGTGTGTGTGAGAGATTGTGTGTGTGTGTGTGTGTGTGAGATTGTGTGTGTGTGTGTGTGTGTGTGTGTGTGTGTGAGATTGTGTGTGTGTGTGTGTGTGAGAGATTGTGTGTGAGAGATTGTGCGTGTGTGTGAGAGATTGTGCGTGTGTGTGAGAGATTGTGCGTGTGTGTGTGTGTGTGAGAGATTGTGTGTGTGTGTGAGAGATTGTGCGTGTGTGTGTGTGTGAGAGATTGTGTTTGTGTGTGTGAGAGATTGTGCGTGTGTGTGTGTGTGTGAGAGATTGTGTTTGTGTGTGTGAGAGATTGCGTGTGTGTGTGTGTGTGAGAGATTGTGCATGTGTGTGTGTGTGAGAGATTGTGCGTGTGTGTGTGTGAGAGAGATTGTGTGTGTGTGTGTGTGAGAGATTGTGCGTGTGTGTGTGTGTGTGAGAGATTGTGTGTGTGTGTGTGAGAGATTGTGTGTGAGAGATTGTGCGTGTGTGTGAGAGATTGTGCGTGTGTGTGAGAGATTGTGCGTGTGTGTGAGAGATTGTGTGTGTGTGTGTGAGAGATTGTGTGTGTGTGTGTGAGAGATTGTGTTTGTGTGTGTGAGAGATTGTGCATGTGTGTGTGTGTGAGAGATTGTGCGTGTGTGTGTGTGAGAGAGATTGTGCGTGTGTGTGTGTGAGAGAGATTGTGTGTGTGTGTGTGTGAGAGATTGTGCGTGTGTGTGAGAGATTGTGTGTGTGTGTGTGAGAGATTGTGCGTGTCTGTGTGTGCGTGTGTGAGAGAGTGTGCGTGTCTGTGTGTGCGTGTGTGAGAGATTTTGCGTGTCTGTGTGTGCGTGTGTGAGAGATTGTGTGTGGCTGTGTGTGCGTGTCTGTGTGTGCGTGTGTGAGAGATTGTGCGTGTGTGTGTGTGTGTGAGATTGTGTGTGTGTGTGTGAGAGATTGTGTGTGAGAGATTGTGCGTGTCTGTGTGTGCGTGTGTGAGAGAGTGTGCGTGTCTGTGTGTGCGTGTGTGAGAGATTGTGTGTGTGTGTGTGTGTGTGTGAGAGATTGTGTGTGTGCGTGTGTGTGAGAGAGATTGTGTGTGTGTGTGTGTGTGTGTGTGTGTGTGTGTGTGTGTGTGAGATTGTGTGTGTGTGTGTGAGATTGTGTGTGTGTGTGTGTGTGTGTGTGTGTGAGATTGTGTGTGTGTGTGAGATTTTGTGTGTGTGTGTGAGAGATTGTGTGTGAGAGAGTGTGCGTGTCTGTGTGTGCGTGTGTGAGAGATTGTGCGTGTCTGTGTGTGCGTGTGTGAGAGATTATGCGTGTCTGTGTGTGTGTGTGTGAGAGATTGTGTGTGTGTGTGTGTGTGTGTGTGAGATTGTGTGTGTGTGTGTGTGTGTGTGAGATTGTGTGTGTGTGTGTGTGTGTGACAGATTGTGCGTGTGTGTGTGTGAGAGATTGTGTGTGTGTGTGAGAGATTGTGCGTGTGTGTGTGTGTGTGACAGATTGTGCGTGTGTGTGTGTGTGAGAGATTGTGCGTGTGTGTGTGTGTGAGAGATTGTGCTTCTGTGTCTGTGTGAGAGATTGTGCGTGTGTGTGTGTGTGAGAGATTGTGCGTGTGTGTGTGTGTGAGAGATTGTGTGTGTGTGTGTGTGAGAGATTGTGTGTGTGTGTGTGTGAGAGATTGTGCGTGTGTGTGTGTGTGAGAGATTGTGCGTGTGTGTGTGTGTGTGAGAGATTGTGCGTGTGTGTGTGTGTGAGAGATTGTGCGTGTGTGTGTGTGAGAGAGATTGTGCGTGTGTGTGTGTGTGTGAGAGATTGTGCGTGTGTGTGTGTGTGAGAGATTGTGCGTGTGTGTGTGTGTGTGAGAGATTGTGCGTGTGTGTGTGTGTGTGAGAGATTGTGCGTGCGTGTGTGTGTGTTTGAGAGAGATTGTGTGTGTGTGTGTGTGAGAGATTGTGCGTGTGTGTGTGTGTGTGAGAGATTGTGTGTGTGTGTGTGTGAGAGATTGTGCGTGTGTGTGAGAGATTGTGCGTGTGTGTGAGAGATTGTGCGTGTGTGTGTGAGAGATTGTGCGTGTCTGTGTGTGCGTGTGTGAGAGATTGTGCGTGTCTCTGTGTGCGTGTCTGTGTGTGCGTGTGTGAGAGATTGTGTGTGTGTGTGTGTGTGTGAGATTGTGTGTGTGTGTGAGAGATTGTGTGTGAGAGATTGTGCGTGTGTGTGAGAGATTGTGCGTGTCTGTGTGTGCGTGTGTGAGAGAGTGTGCGTGTCTGTGTGTGCGTGTGTGAGAGATTGTGCGTGGCTGTGTGTGCGTATGTGAGAAATTGTGCGTGTCTGTGTGTGCGTGTCTGTGTGTGTGTGTGTGAGAGATTGTGTGTGTGTGTGTGTGTGTGAGATTGTGTGTGTGTGTGTGTGTGTGAGATTGTGTGTGTGTGTGTGTGTGTGTGAGATTGTGTGTGTGTGTGTGTGTGTGTGAGATTGTGTGTGTGTGTGTGTGTGTGTGAGATTGTGTGTGTGTGTGTGTGTGTGTGAGATTGTGTGTGTGTGTGTGTGTGTGTGTGTGAGATTGTGTGTGTGTGTGTGTGTGTGTGTGTGTGTGTGTGAGATTGTGTGTGTGTGTGTGTGTGAGAGATTGTGTGTGAGAGATTGTGCGTGTGTGTGAGAGATTGTGCGTGTGTGTGTGTGTGTGAGAGATTGTGTGTGTGTGTGAGAGATTGTGCGTGTGTGTGTGTGTGAGAGATTGTGTTTGTGTGTGTGAGAGATTGTGCGTGTGTGTGTGTGTGTGAGAGATTGTGTTTGTGTGTGTGAGAGATTGCGTGTGTGTGTGTGTGTGAGAGATTGTGCATGTGTGTGTGTGTGAGAGATTGTGCGTGTGTGTGTGTGAGAGAGATTGTGTGTGTGTGTGTGTGAGAGATTGTGCGTGTGTGTGTGTGTGTGAGAGATTGTGTGTGTGTGTGTGTGAGAGATTGTGTGTGAGAGATTGTGCGTGTGTGTGAGAGATTGTGCGTGTGTGTGAGAGATTGTGCGTGTGTGTGAGAGATTGTGTGTGTGTGTGTGAGAGATTGTGTGTGTGTGTGTGAGAGATTGTGTTTGTGTGTGTGAGAGATTGTGCATGTGTGTGTGTGTGAGAGATTGTGCGTGTGTGTGTGTGAGAGAGATTGTGCGTGTGTGTGTGTGAGAGAGATTGTGTGTGTGTGTGTGTGAGAGATTGTGCGTGTGTGTGAGAGATTGTGTGTGTGTGTGTGAGAGATTGTGCGTGTCTGTGTGTGCGTGTGTGAGAGAGTGTGCGTGTCTGTGTGTGCGTGTGTGAGAGATTTTGCGTGTCTGTGTGTGCGTGTGTGAGAGATTGTGTGTGTCTGTGTGTGCGTGTCTGTGTGTGCGTGTGTGAGAGATTGTGCGTGTGTGTGTGTGTGTGAGATTGTGTGTGTGTGTGTGAGAGATTGTGTGTGAGAGATTGTGCGTGTCTGTGTGTGCGTGTGTGAGAGAGTGTGTGTGTCTGTGTGTGCGTGTGTGAGAGATTGTGTGTGTGTGTGTGTGTGTGTGAGAGATTGTGTGTGTGTGTGTGTGTGAGAGAGATTGTGTGTGTGTGTGTGTGTGTGTGTGTGTGTGAGATTGTGTGTGTGTGTGTGTGTGTGTGTGTGAGATTGTGTGTGTGTGTGTGTGTGTGTGTGTGTGTGTGTGAGATTGTGTGTGTGTGTGTGTGTGTGTGTGTGTGTGAGATTTTGTGTGTGTGTGTGAGAGATTGTGTGTGAGAGATTGTGCGTGTCTGTGTGTGCGTGTGTGAGAGAGTGTGCGTGTCTGTGTGTGCGTGTGTGAGAGATTGTGCGTGTCTGTGTGTGCGTGTGTGAGAGATTATGCGTGTCTGTGTGTGTGTGTGTGAGAGATTGTGTGTGTGTGTGTGTGTGTGTGAGATTGTGCGTGTGTGTGTGTGTGTGTGTGAGATTGTGTGTGTGTGTGTGTGTGTGTGTGTGTGAGATTGTGTGTGTGTGTGTGTGTGTGACAGATTGTGCGTGTGTGTGTGTGTGAGAGATTGTGTGTGTGTGTGAGAGATTGTGCGTGTGTGTGTGTGTGTGACAGATTGTGCGTGTGTGTGTGTGTGAGAGATTGTGCGTGTGTGTGTGTGTGAGAGATTGTGCTTCTGTGTCTGTGTGAGAGATTGTGCGTGTGTGTGTGTGTGAGAGATTGTGCGTGTGTGTGTGTGTGAGAGATTGTGCGTGTGTGTGTGTGTGAGAGATTGTGTGTGTGTGTGTGTGAGAGATTGTGCGTGTGTGTGTGTGTGAGAGATTGTGCGTGTGTGTGTGTGTGTGAGAGATTGTGCGTGTGTGTGTGTGTGTGAGAGATTGTGCGTGTGTGTGTGTGTGAGAGATTGTGCGTGTGTGTGTGTGTGTGTGAGAGATTGTGCGTGTGTGTGTGTGTGTGAGAGATTGTGCGTGCGTGTGTGTGTGTGTGAGAGAGATTGTGTGTGTGTGTGTGTGAGAGATTGTGCGTGTGTGTGTGCGTGTGTGTGTGTGTGTGAGAGATTGTGTGTGTGTGTGTGTGAGAGATTGTGCGTGTGTGTGTGTGTGTGAGAGATTGTGTGTGTGTGTGTGTGAGAGATTGTGCGTGTGTGTGTGTGTGAGAGATTGTGCGTGTGTGTGTGTGTGTGAGAGATTGTGCGTGTGTGTGTGTGTGTGAGAGATTGTGCGTGTGTGTGTGTGTGTGAGAGATTGTGCGTGTGTGTGTGTGTGTGAGAGATTGTGCGTGTGTGTGAGAGATTGTGCGTGTGTGCGTGTGTGTGAGAGATTGTGCGTTTGTGCGTGTGTGTGAGAGATTGTGCGTGTGTGCGTGTGTGTGAGAGATTGTGCGTGTGTGCGTGTGTGTGAGAGATTGTCCGTGTGTGCGTGTGTGCGTGTGTGTGAGAGATTGTGCGTGTGTGTGAGAGATTGTGCGTGTGTGCGTGTGTGTGAGAGATTGTGCGTGTGTGCGTGTGTGTGAGAGATTGTGCGTGTGTGCGTGTGTGTGAGAGATTGTGCGTGTGTGCGTGTGTGTGAGAGATTGTGCGTGTGTGCGTGTGTGTGAGAGATTGTGCGTGTGTGCGTGTGTGTGAGAGATTGTGCGTGTGTGCGTGTGTGTGAGAGATTGTGCGTGTGTGCGTGTGTGTGAGAGATTGTGCGTGTGTGCGTGTGTGTGAGAGATTGTGCGTGTGTGCGTGTGTGTGAGAGATTGTGCGTGTGTGCGTGTGTGTGAGAGATTGTGCGTGTGTGCGTGTGTGTGAGAGATTGTGCGTGTGTGCGTGTGTGTGAGAGATTGTGCGTGTGTGCGTGTGTGTGAGAGATTGTGCGTGTGTGTGAGATTGTGCATGTGTGTGTGTGAGATTGTGCGTGTGTGCGTGTGTGTGAGAGATTGTGCGTGTGTCTGTGAGAGATTGTGCGTGTCTGTGTGTGCGTGTGTGAGAGATTGTGCGTGTCTGTGTGTGCGTGTCTGTGTGTGCGTGTCTGTGTGTGCGTGTGTGAGAGATTGTGCGTGTCTGTGTGTGCGTGTGTGAGAGATTGTGTGTGCGTGTGTGTGTGTGTGAGAGATTGTGTGTGTGTGTGAGAGATTGTGCGTGTGTGTGAGAGATTGTGCGTTTGTGTGTGTGTGAGAGATTGTGCGTGTGTGTGTGTGTGTGAGAGATTGTGCGTGTGTGTGTGTGTGTGTGAGAGATTGTGCGTGTGTGTGTGTGAGAGATTATGCGTGTGTCTGTGAGAGAGATTGTGTGTGTGTGTGTGAGAGAGATTGTGCGTGTGTGTGTGTGTGTGAGAGATTGTGCGTGTGTGTGTGTGTGTGAGAGATTGTGCGTGTGTGTGTGAGAGATTGTGCATGTGTGTGAGAGATTGTGCGTGTGTGTGTGTGTGTGAGAGAATGTGCGTGTGTGTGTGTGTGAGAGATTGTGCGTGTGTGTTTGTGTGAGAGATTGTGCGTGTGTGTGTGTGTGAGAGATTGTGCGTGTGTGTGTGTGTGTGAGAGATTGTGCGTGTGTGTGTGTGTGTGAGAGATTGTGCGTGTGTGTGTGTGTGTGAGAGATTGTGCGTTTGTGTGTGTGTGTGTGAGAGATTGTGCGTTTGCGTGTGTGTGTGTGTGTGAGAGATTGTGAGTTTGTGTGTGTGTGTGTGTGAGAGATTGTGTGTGTGTGTGTGTGTGTGTGTGTGAGAGATTGTGCGTGTGTGTGTGTGTGTGTGTGTGAGAGATTGTGCGTGTGTGTGTGTGTGTGTGTGTGAGAGATTGTGCGTGTGTGTGTGTGTGTGTGTGAGAGATTGTGCGTGTGTGTGTGTGTGTGTGTGTGAGAGATTGTGCGTGTGTGTGTGTGTGTGTGTGTGAGAGATTGTGCGTGTGTGTGTGTGTGTGTGATAGATTGTGCGTGTGTGTGTGTGTGTGTGATAGATTGTGCGTGTGTGTGTGTGTGTGTGTGATAGATTGTGTGTGTGTGTGTGTGTGTGTGATAGATTGTGCGTGTGTGTGTGTGTGTGTGATAGATTGTGCGTGTGTGTGTGTGTGTGTGATAGATTGTGCGTGTGTGTGTGTGTGTGATAGATTGTGCGTGTGTGTGTGTGTGTGTGTGTGATAGATTGTGCGTGTTTGTGTGTTTGTGTGTGATAGATTGTGCGTGTTTGTGTGTTTGTGTGTGAGAGATTGTGCGTGTGTGTGTGTGTGTGAGAGATTGTGCGTGTGTGTGTGTGTGTGTGAGAGATTGTGCGTGTGTGTGTGTGAGATATTGTGCGTGTGTGTGTGTGAGATATTGTGCGTGTGTGTGTGTGAGATATTGTGCGTGTGTGTGTGTGTGTGTGAGAGATTGTGCGTGTGTGTGTGTGTGTGAGAGATTGTGCGTGTGTGTGTGTGTGTGAGAGATTGTGTGTGTGTGTGAGAGATTGTGTGTGTGTGTGTGTGTGAGAGATTGTGCGTGTGTGTGAGAGATTGTGCGTGTGTGTGTGTGTGAGAGATTGTGCGTGTGTGTGTGTGTGTGAGAGATTGTGCGTGTGTGTGTGTGTGTGAGAGATTGTGCGTGTGTGTGTGTGTGTGAGAGATTGTGCGTGTGTGTGTGTGTGTGAGAGATTGTGCGTGTGAGTGTGTGTGTGAGAGATTGTGCGTGTGAGTGTGTGTGTGAGAGATTGTGCGTGTGAGTGTGTGTGTGAGAGATTGTGCGTGTGTGTGTGTGTGTGAGAGATTGTGCGTGTGTGTGTGTGTGAGAGAGATTGTGCGTGTGAGAGATTGTGCGTGTGTGAGAGAGATTGTGCGTGTGAGAGATTGTGCTTGTGTGAGAGATTGTGCGTGTGAGAGATTGTGCGTGTGTGAGAGATTGTGCGTGTGAGAGATTGTGCGTGTGTGTGAGAGATTGTGCGTGTGTGTGAGAGATTGTGCGTGTGTGAGAGATTGTGCGTGTGTGTGAGAGATTGTGCGTGTGAGAGATTGTGCGTGTGAGAGATTGTGTGTTTGTGAGAGATTGTGCGTGTGTGTGTGTGAGAGAGATTGTGCGTGTGTGTGTGTGAGAGAGATTGTGCGTGTGTGTGTGTGAGAGAGATTGTGCGTGTGTGTGTGTGAGAGAGATTGTGCGTGTGTGTGTGTGTGTGTGAGAGATTGTGTGTGTGTGTGAGAGATTGTGCGTGTGTGTGAGAGATTGTGCGTGTGTGTGTGTGTGTGAGAGATTGTGCGTGTGTGTGTGTGTGTGAGAGATTGTGCGTGTGTGTGTGTGTGTGAGAGATTGTGTGTGTGTGTGAGAGATTGTGTGTGTGTGTGTGTGTGAGAGATTGTGCGTGTGTGTGAGAGATTGTGCGTGTGTGTGTGTGTGAGAGAGATTGTGCGTGTGTGTGTGTGTGTGAGAGATTGTGCGTGTGTGTGTGTGTGAGAGATTGTGCGTGTGTGTGTGTGTGAGAGATTGTGCGTGTGTGTGTGTGTGTGAGAGATTGTGCGTGTGTGTGTGTGTGTGAGAGATTGTGCGTGCGTGTGTGTGTGTGTGAGAGAGATTGTGTGTGTGTGTGTGTGAGAGATTGTGCGTGTGTGTGTGTGTGTGAGAGATTGTGTGTGTGTGTGTGTGAGAGATTGTGCGTGTGTGCGTGTGAGAGGTTGTGCGTGTGTGAGAGATTGTGCGTGTGTGCGTGTGTGCATGTGTGTGTGTGTGAGAGATTGTGCGTGTGTGTGAGAGATTGTGCGTGTGTGTGAGAGATTGTGCGTGTCTGTGTGAGAGATTGTGCGTGTCTGTGTGTGCGTGTGTGAGAGAGTGTGCGTGTCTGTGTGTGCGTGTGTGAGAGATTTTGCGTGTCTGTGTGTGCGTGTGTGAGAGATTGTGCGTGTCTGTGTGTGCGTGTCTGTGTGTGCGTGTGTGAGAGATTGTGTGTGTGTGTGTGTGTGAGATTGTGTGTGTGTGTGAGAGATTGTGTGTGAGAGATTGTGCGTGTGTGTGAGAGATTGTGCGTGTCTGTGTGTGCGTGTGTGAGAGAGTGTGCGTGTCTGTGTGTGCGTGTGTGAGAGATTGTGCGTGGCTGTGTGTGCGTATGTGAGAAATTGTGCGTGTCTGTGTGTGCGTGTCTGTGTGTGTGTGTGTGTGAGAGATTGTGTGTGTGTGTGTGTGTGTGAGATTGTGTGTGTGTGTGTGTGTGTGTGAGATTGTGTGTGTGTGTGTGTGTGTGTGAGATTGTGTGTGTGTGTGTGTGTGAGAGATTGTGTGTGAGAGATTGTGCGTGTGTGTGAGAGATTGTGCGTGTGTGTGAGAGATTGTGTGTGTGTGTGTGAGAGATTGTGTGTGTGTGTGAGAGATTGTGCGTGTGTGTGTGTGTGAGTGTGCGTGTGTGTGTGTGTGAGAGATTGTGTGTGTGTGTGTGAGAGATTGTGCGTGTGTGTGTGTGTGAGAGATTGTGTTTGTGTGTGTGAGAGATTGTGCGTGTGTGTGTGTGTGTGAGAGATTGTGTTTGTGTGTGTGAGAGATTGCGTGTGTGTGTGTGTGTGAGAGATTGTGCATGTGTGTGTGTGTGAGAGATTGTGCGTGTGTGTGTGTGAGAGAGATTGTGTGTGTGTGTGTGTGAGAGATTGTGCGTGTGTGTGTGTGTGTGAGAGATTGTGCGTGTGTGTGAGAGATTGTGTGTGTGTGTGTGAGAGATTGCGCGTGTCTGGGTGTGCGTGTGTGAGAGAGTGTGCGTGTCTGTGTGTGCGTGTGTGAGAGATTTTGCGTGTCTGTGTGTGCGTGTGTGAGAGATTGTGTGTGTCTGTGTGTGCGTGTCTGTGTGTGCGTGTGTGAGAGATTGTGCGTGTGTGTGTGTGTGTGTGAGATTGTGTGTGTGTGTGTGAGAGATTGTGTGTGAGAGATTGTGCGTGTCTGTGTGTGCGTGTGTGAGAGATTGTGCGTGTCTGTGTGTGCGTGTGTGAGAGATTGTGCGTGTCTGTGTGTGCGTGTGTGAGAGATTGTGCGTGTCTGTGTGTGCGTGTGTGAGAGATTGTGCGTGTCTGTGTGTGTGTGTGAGAGATTGTGTGTGTGTGTGTGTGTGTGTGTGTGAGATTGTGTGTGTGTGTGAGATTGTGTGTGTGTGTGTGAGAGATTGTGTGTGAGAGATTGTGCGTGTGTGTGAGAGATTGTGCGTGTGTGTGTGAGAGATTGTGTGTGTGTGTGTGAGAGATTGTGTTTGTGTGTGTGAGAGATTGTGCGTGTGTGTGTGTGAGAGATTGTGCGTGTGTGTGTGTGAGAGAGATTGTGCGTGTGTGTGTGTGAGAGAGATTGTGCGTGTGTGTGTGTGAGAGAGATTGTGCGTGTGTGTGTGTGTGTGAGAGATTGTGCGTGTGTGTGTGTGTGAGAGATTGTGCGTGTGTGTGAGAGATTGTGTGTGTGTGTGTGAGAGATTGTGCGTGTCTGTGTGTGCGTGTGTGAGAGAGTGTGCGTGTCTGTGTGTGCGTGTGTGAGAGATTTTGCATGTCTGTGTGTGCGTGTGTGAGAGATTGTGTGTGTCTGTGTGTGCGTGTCTGTGTGTGCGTGTGTGAGAGATTGTGCGTGTGTGTATGTGTGTGAGATTGTGTGTGTGTGTGTGAGAGATTGTGTGTGAGAGATTGTGCGTGTCTGTGTGTGCGTGTGTGAGAGAGTGTGCGTGTCTGTGTGTGAGAGATTGTGCGTGTCTGTGTGTGCGTGTGTGAGAGATTGTGCGTGTCTGTGTGTGTGTGTGTGAGAGATTGTGTGTGTGTGTGTGTGTGTGTGTGTGTGTGTGTGAGATTGTGTGTGTGTGTGAGATTGTGCGTGTGTTTGTGAGAGATTGTGTGTGAGAGATTGTGCGTGTGTGTGAGAGATTGTGCGTGTGTGTGTGTGTGTGAGAGATTGTGTGTGTGTGTGTGAGAGATTGTGTGTGAGTGTGTGAGAGATTGTGCATGTGTGTGTGTGTGAGAGATTGTGCGTGTGTGTGTTTGTGAGAGATTGTGCGTGTGTGTGTGTGAGTGAGATTGTGCGTGTGTGTGTGTGTGTGAGAGATTGTGTGTGTGTGTGTGAGAGATTGTGTGTGAGAGATTGTGCGTGTGTGTGAGAGATTGTGCGTGTGTGTGAGAGATTGTGCGTGTGTGTGAGAGATTGTGTGTGTGTGTGTGAGAGATTGTGTGTGTGTGTGTGAGAGATTGTGTTTGTGTGTGTGAGAGATTGTGCATGTGTGTGTGTGTGAGAGATTGTGCGTGTGTGTGTGTGAGAGAGATTGTGCGTGTGTGTGTGTGAGAGAGATTGTGCGTGTGTGTGTGTGAGAGAGATTGTGCGTGTGTGTGTGTGTGTGAGAGATTGTGCGTGTGTGTGTGTGTGAGAGATTGTGCGTGTGTGTGAGAGATTGTGTGTGTGTGTGTGAGAGATTGTGCGTGTCTGTGTGTGCGTGTGTGAGAGAGTGTGCGTGTCTGTGTGTGCGTGTGTGAGAGATTTTGCATGTCTGTGTGTGCGTGTGTGAGAGATTGTGTGTGTCTGTGTGTGCGTGTCTGTGTGTGCGTGTGTGAGAGATTGTGCGTGTGTGTATGTGTGTGAGATTGTGTGTGTGTGTGTGAGAGATTGTGTGTGAGAGATTGTGCGTGTCTGTGTGTGCGTGAGTGAGAGAGTGTGCGTGTCTGTGTGTGAGAGATTGTGCGTGTCTGTGTGTGCGTGTGTGAGAGATTGTGCGTGTCTGTGTGTGTGTGTGTGAGAGATTGTGTGTGTGTGTGTGTGTGTGTGTGTGTGTGTGTGTGTGAGATTGTGTGTGTGTGTGAGATTGTGCGTGTGTGTGTGAGAGATTGTGTGTGAGAGATTGTGCGTGTGTGTGAGAGATTGTGCGTGTGTGTGTGTGTGTGAGAGATTGTGTGTGTGTGTGTGAGAGATTGTGTGTGAGTGTGTGAGAGATTGTGCATGTGTGTGTGTGTGAGAGATTGTGCGTGTGTGTGTTTGTGAGAGATTGTGCGTGTGTGTGTGTGAGAGAGATTGTGCGTGTGTGTGTGTGAGAGAGATTGTGCGTGTGTGTGTGTGAGAGAGATTGTGCGTGTGTGTGTGTGAGAGAGATTGTGCGTGTGTGTGTGTGAGAGAGATTGTGCGTGTGTGTGTGTGTGTGTGAGAGATTGTGTGTGTGTGTGAGAGATTGTGCGTGTGTGTGAGAGATTGTGCGTGTGTGTGTGTGTGAGAGATTGTGCGTGTATGTGTGTGTGAGAGATTGTGCGTGTGTGTGTGTGTGAGAGATTGTGCGTGTGTGTGTGTGTGAGAGATTGTGCGTGTGTGTGTGTGTGAGAGATTGTGCGTGTGTGTGTGTGTGAGAGATTGTGCGTGTGTGTGTGTGTGAGAGATTGTGCGTGTGTGTGTGTGTGAGAGATTGTGTGTGTGTGTGTGTGAGAGATTGTGCGTGTGTGTGTGTGTGAGAGATTGTGCGTGTGTGTGTGTGTGTGAGAGATTGTGCGTGTGTGTGTGTGAGAGAGATTGTGCGTGTGTGTGTGTGTGTGAGAGATTGTGCGTGTGTGTGTGTGTGAGAGATTGTGCGTGTGTGTGTGTGTGTGAGAGATTGTGCGTGTGTGTGTGTGTGTGAGAGATTGTGCGTGCGTGTGTGTGTGTGTGAGAGATTGTGTGTGTGTGTGTGTGAGAGATTGTGCGTGTGTGTGTGTGTGAGAGATTGTGTGTGTGTGTGTGTGAGAGATTGTGCGTGTGTGTGTGTGTGTGAGAGATTGTGTGTGTGTGTGTGTGAGAGATTGTGCGTGTGTGTGTGTGTGAGAGATTGTGCGTGTGTGTGTGTGTGTGAGAGAGTGTGCGTGTGTGTGTGTGTGTGAGAGATTGTGCGTGTGTGTGTGTGTGTGAGAGATTGTGCGTGTGTGTGTGTGTGTGAGAGATTGTGCGTGTGTGTGAGAGATTGTGCGTGTGTGCGTGTGTGTGAGAGATTGTGCGTTTGTGCGTGTGTGTGAGAGATTGTGCGTGTGTGCGTGTGTGTGAGAGATTGTGCGTGTGTGCGTGTGTGTGAGAGATTGTCCGTGTGTGCGTGTGTGCGTGTGTGTGAGAGATTGTGCGTGTGTGTGAGAGATTGTGCGTGTGTGCGTGTGTGTGAGAGATTGTGCGTGTGTGCGTGTGTGTGAGAGATTGTGCGTGTGTGCGTGTGTGTGAGAGATTGTGCGTGTGTGCGTGTGTGTGAGAGATTGTGCGTGTGTGCGTGTGTGTGAGAGATTGTGCGTGTGTGCGTGTGTGTGAGAGATTGTGCGTGTGTGCGTGTGTGTGAGAGATTGTGCGTGTGTGCGTGTGTGTGAGAGATTGTGCGTGTGTGCGTGTGTGTGAGAGATTGTGCGTGTGTGCGTGTGTGTGAGAGATTGTGCGTGTGTGCGTGTGTGTGAGAGATTGTGCGTGTGTGCGTGTGTGTGTGAGATTGTGCGTGTGTGTGAGAGATTGTGCGTGTGTGTGAGATTGTGCATGTGTGTGTGTGAGATTGTGCGTGTGTGCGTGTGTGTGAGAGATTGTGCGTGTGTGTGTGTGAGAGATTGTGCGTGTCTGTGTGTGCGTGTGTGAGAGATTGTGCGTGTCTGTGTGTGCGTGTCTGTGTGTGCGTGTCTGTGTGTGCGTGTGTGAGAGATTGTGCGTGTCTGTGTGTGCGTGTGTGAGAGATTGTGTGTGCGTGTGTGTGTGTGTGAGAGATTGTGTGTGTGTGTGAGAGATTGTGCGTGTGTGTGAGAGATTGTGCGTTTGTGTGTGTGTGAGAGATTGTGCGTGTGTGTGTGTGTGTGAGAGATTGTGCGTGTGTGTGTGTGTGTGTGAGAGATTGTGCGTGTGTGTGTGTGAGAGATTGTGCATGTGTGTGAGAGATTGTGCGTGTGTGTGTGTGTGTGAGAGAATGTGCGTGTGTGTGTGTGTGAGAGATTGTGCGTGTGTGTTTGTGTGAGAGATTGTGCGTGTGTGTGTGTGTGAGAGATTGTGCGTGTGTGTGTGTGTGTGAGAGATTGTGCGTGTGTGTGTGTGTGAGAGATTGTGCGTTTGTGTGTGTGTGTGTGAGAGATTGTGCGTTTGCGTGTGTGTGTGTGTGTGAGAGATTGTGAGTTTGTGTGTGTGTGTGTGTGAGAGATTGTGCATGTGTGTGTGTGTGTGTGTGTGAGAGATTGTGCGTGTGTGTGTGTGTGTGTGTGTGAGAGATTGTGCGTGTGTGTGTGTGTGTGTGTGTGAGAGATTGTGCGTGTGTGTGTGTGTGTGTGTGTGAGAGATTGTGCGTGTGTGTGTGTGTGTGTGTGTGAGAGATTGTGCGTGTGTGTGTGTGTGTGTGTGAGAGATTGTGCGTGTGTGTGTGTGTGAGAGATTGTGCGTGTGTGTGTGTGTGTGTGTGATAGATTGTGCGTGTGTGTGTGTGTGTGTGTGATAGATTGTGCGTGTGTGTGTGTGTGTGTGATAGATTGTGCGTGTGTGTGTGTGTGTGATAGATTGTGCGTGTGTGTGTGTGTGTGATAGATTGTGCGTGTGTGTGTGTGTGTGTGTGTGATAGATTGTGCGTGTGTGTGTGTGTGTGTGTGTGATAGATTGTGCGTGTTTGTGTGTTTGTGTGTGATAGATTGTGCGTGTTTGTGTGTTTGTGTGTGAGAGATTGTGCGTGTGTGTGTGTGTGTGAGAGATTGTGCGTGTGTGTGTGTGTGTGAGATATTGTGCGTGTGTGTGTGTGAGATATTGTGCGTGTGTGTGTGTGAGATATTGTGCGTGTGTGTGTGTGAGATATTGTGCGTGTGTGTGTGTGTGTGTGTGAGAGATTGTGCGTGTGTGTGTGAGAGATTGTGCGTGTGTGTGTGTGTGAGAGATTGTGCGTGTGTGTGTGTGTGTGAGAGATTGTGTGTGTGTGTGTGAGAGATTGTGCGTGTGTGTGAGAGATTGTGCGTGTGTGTGTGTGTGAGAGATTGTGCGTGTGTGTGTGTGTGTGAGAGATTGTGCGTGTGTGTGTGTGTGTGAGAGATTGTGCGTGTGTGTGTGTGTGTGAGAGATTGTGCGTGTGAGTGTGTGTGTGAGAGATTGTGCGTGTGAGTGTGTGTGTGAGAGATTGTGCGTGTGAGTGTGTGTGTGAGAGATTGTGCGTGTGAGTGTGTGTGTGAGAGATTGTGCGTGTGTGTGTGTGTGAGAGAGATTGTGCGTGTGAGAGATTGTGCGTGTGTGAGAGATTGTGCGTGTGAGAGATTGTGCGTGTGTGAGAGATTGTGCGTGTGAGAGATTGTGCGTGTGTGTGAGAGATTGTGCGCGTGTGAGAGATTGTGCGTGTGTGTGAGAGATTGTGCGTGTGTGAGAGATTGTGCGTGTGTGTGAGAGATTGTGCGTGTGTGAGAGATTGTGCGTGTGTGAGAGATTGTGCGTGTGAGAGATTGTGCGTGTGTGCCTGTGTGAGAGATTGTGCGTGTGAGAGATTGTGCGTGTGTGCGTGTGAGAGGTTGTGCGTGTGTGAGAGATTGTGCGTGTGTGCGTGTGTGCATGTGTGTGTGTGTGAGAGATTGTGCGTGTGTGTGAGAGATTGTGCGTGTGTGTGAGAGATTGTGCGTGTGTGTGTGAGAGATTGTGCGTGTCTGTGTGTGCGTGTGTGAGAGAGTGTGCGTGTCTGTGTGTGCGTGTGTGAGAGATTTTGCGTGTCTGTGTGTGCGTGTGTGAGAGATTGTGCGTGTCTGTGTGTGCGTGTCTGTGTGTGCGTGTGTGAGAGATTGTGTGTGTGTGTGTGTGTGTGTGAGATTGTGTGTGTGTGTGAGAGATTGTGTGTGAGAGATTGTGCGTGTGTGTGAGAGATTGTGCGTGTCTGTGTGTGCGTGTGTGAGAGAGTGTGCGTGTCTGTGTGTGCGTGTGTGAGAGATTGTGCGTGTCTGTGTGTGCGTATGTGAGAAATTGTGCGTGTCTGTGTGTGCGTGTCTGTGTGTGTGTGTGTGAGAGATTGTGTGTGTGTGTGTGTGTGTGAGATTGTGTGTGTGTGTGTGTGTGTGTGTGAGATTGTGTGTGTGTGTGTGTGTGAGAGATTGTGTGTGAGAGATTGTGCGTGTGTGTGAGAGATTGTGCGTGTGTGTGAGAGATTGTGCGTGTGTGTGAGAGATTGTGTGTGTGTGTGTGAGAGATTGTGTGTGTGTGTGAGAGATTGTGCGTGTGTGTGTGTGTGAGAGATTGTGTGTGTGTGTGTGAGAGATTGTGCGTGTGTGTGTGTGTGAGAGATTGTGTTTGTGTGTGTGAGAGATTGTGCGTGTGTGTGTGTGTGAGAGATTGTGTTTGTGTGTGTGAGAGATTGCGTGTGTGTGTGTGTGTGAGAGATTGTGCATGTGTGTGTGTGTGAGAGATTGTGCGTGTGTGTGTGTGAGAGAGATTGTGTGTGTGTGTGTGTGAGAGATTGTGCGTGTGTGTGTGTGTGTGAGAGATTGTGCGTGTGTGTGAGAGATTGTGTGTGTGTGTGTGAGAGATTGCGCGTGTCTGGGTGTGCGTGTGTGAGAGAGTGTGCGTGTCTGTGTGTGCGTGTGTGAGAGATTTTGCGTGTCTGTGTGTGCGTGTGTGAGAGATTGTGTGTGTCTGTGTGTGCGTGTCTGTGTGTGCGTGTGTGAGAGATTGTGCGTGTGTGTGTGTGTGTGTGAGATTGTGTGTGTGTGTGTGAGAGATTGTGTGTGAGAGATTGTGCGTGTCTGTGTGTGCGTGTGTGAGAGATTGTGCGTGTCTGTGTGTGCGTGTGTGAGAGATTGTGCGTGTCTGTGTGTGCGTGTGTGAGAGATTGTGCGTGTCTGTGTGTGCGTGTGTGAGAGATTGTGCGTGTCTGTGTGTGTGTGTGAGAGATTGTGTGTGTGTGTGTGTGTGTGTGTGTGAGATTGTGTGTGTGTGTGAGATTGTGTGTGTGTGTGTGAGAGATTGTGTGTGAGAGATTGTGCGTGTGTGTGAGAGATTGTGCGTGTGTGTGTGAGAGATTGTGTGTGTGTGTGTGAGAGATTGTGTTTGTGTGTGTGAGAGATTGTGCGTGTGTGTGTGTGAGAGATTGTGCGTGTGTGTGTGTGAGAGAGATTGTGCGTGTGTGTGTGTGAGAGAGATTGTGCGTGTGTGTGTGTGTGTGAGAGATTGTGCGTGTGTGTGTGTGTGTGAGAGATTGTGCGTGTGTGTGAGAGATTGTGTGTGTGTGTGTGAGAGATTGTGCGTGTCTGTGTGTGCGTGTGTGAGAGAGTGTGCGTGTCTGTGTGTGCGTGTGTGAGAGATTTTGCATGTCTGTGTGTGCGTGTGTGAGAGATTGTGTGTGTCTGTGTGTGCGTGTCTGTGTGTGCGTGTGTGAGAGATTGTGCGTGTGTGTATGTGTGTGAGATTGTGTGTGTGTGTGTGAGAGATTGTGTGTGAGAGATTGTGCGTGTCTGTGTGTGCGTGTGTGAGAGAGTGTGCGTGTCTGTGTGTGAGAGATTGTGCGTGTCTGTGTGTGCGTGTGTGAGAGATTGTGCGTGTCTGTGTGTGTGTGTGTGAGAGATTGTGTGTGTGTGTGTGTGTGTGTGTGTGTGTGTGTGTGAGATTGTGTGTGTGTGTGAGAGATTGCGCGTGTGTGTGTGTGTGTGAGAGATTGTGCGTGTGTGTGTGTGTGTGTGAGAGATTGTGCGTGTGTGTGTGTGTGTGAGAGATTGTGCGTGTGTGTGTGTGTGTGTGAGAGATTGTGCGTGTGTGTGAGAGATTGTGTGTGTGTGTGTGAGAGATTGTGCGTGTCTGTGTGTGCGTGTGTGAGAGATTGTGCGTGTGTGTATGTGTGTGAGATTGTGTGTGTGTGTGTGAGAGATTGTGTGTGAGAGATTGTGCGTGTCTGTGTGTGCGTGTGTGAGAGAGTGTGCGTGTCTGTGTGTGCGTGTGTGAGAGATTGTGCGTGTCTGTGTGTGCGTGTGTGAGAGATTGTGCGTGTCTGTGTGTGTGTGTGTGAGAGATTGTGTGTGTGTGTGTGTGTGTGTGTGTGTGAGATTGTGTGTGTGTGAGATTGTGCGTGTGTGTGTGAGAGATTGTGTGTGAGAGATTGTGCGTGTGTGTGAGAGATTGTGCGTGTGTGTGTGTGTGTGAGAGATTGTGTGTGTGTGTGTGAGAAATTGTGTGTGTGTGTGTGAGAGATTGTGTGTGAATGTGTGAGAGATTGTGCATGTGTGTGTGTGAGAGAGATTGTGCGTGTGTGTGTTTGTGAGAGATTGTGCGTGTGTGTGTGTGTGAGAGATTGTGCGTGTGTGTGTGTGTGTGAGAGATTGTGCGTGTGTGTGTGTGTGTGTGAGAGATTGTGCGTGTGTGTGTGTGTGAGAGATTGTGTGTGTGTGTGAGAGATTGTGTGTGTGTGTGAGAGATTGTGCGTGTGTGTGTGTGTGAGAGATTGTGCGTGTGTGTGTGTGTGTGAGAGAATGTGCGTGTGTGTGTGTGTGTGAGAGATTGTGCGTGTTTGTGTGTGTGTGTGTGTGTGAGAGATTGTGCGTGTGTGTGTGTGTGTGTGTGTGTGAGAGATTGTGTGTGTGTGTGTGTGTGTGTGTGTGTGTGTGTGTGTGTGTGTGTGTGTGTGAGATTGTGTGTGTGTGTGAGAGAGATTGTGTGTGAGAGATTGTGCGTGTGTGTGAGAGATTGTGCGTGTGTGTGAGAGATTGTGTGTGTGTGTGTGAGAGATTGTGAGTGTGTGTGTGAGAGATTGTGCGTGTGTGTGTGTGTGAGAGAGATTGTGCGTGTGAGAGATTGTGCGTGTGTGAGAGATTGTGCGTGTGTGAGAGATTGTGCGTGTGAGAGATTGTGCGTGTGTGTGAGAGATTGTGCGCGTGTGAGAGATTGTGCGTGTGTGTGAGAGATTGTGCGTGTGTGTGAGAGATTGTGCGTGTGTGAGAGATTGTGCGTGTGTGAGAGATTGTGCGTGTGAGAGATTGTGCGTGTGTGCCTGTGTGAGAGATTGTGCGTGTGAGAGATTGTGCGTGTGTGCGTGTGAGAGGTTGTGCGTGTGTGAGAGATTGTGCGTGTGTGCGTGTGTGCATGTGTGTGTGTGTGAGAGATTGTGCGTGTGTGTGAGAGATTGTGTGTGTGTGTGAGAGATTGTGCGTGTGTGTGTGAGAGATTGTGCGTGTCTGTGTGTGCGTGTGTGAGAGAGTGTGCGTGTCTGTGTGTGCGTGTGTGAGAGATTTTGCGTGTCTGTGTGTGCGTGTGTGAGAGATTGTGCGTGTCTGTGTGTGCGTGTCTGTGTGTGCGTGTGTGAGAGATTGTGTGTGTGTGTGTGTGTGTGAGATTGTGTGTGTGTGTGAGAGATTGTGTGTGAGAGATTGTGCGTGTGTGTGAGAGATTGTGCGTGTCTGTGTGTGCGTGTGTGAGAGAGTGTGCGTGTCTGTGTGTGCGTGTGTGAGAGATTGTGCGTGTCTGTGTGTGCGTATGTGAGAAATTGTGCGTGTCTGTGTGTGCGTGTCTGTGTGTGTGTGTGTGAGAGATTGTGTGTGTGTGTGTGTGTGTGAGATTGTGTGTGTGTGTGTGTGTGTGTGTGAGATTGTGTGTGTGTGTGTGTGTGAGAGATTGTGTGTGAGAGATTGTGCGTGTGTGTGAGAGATTGTGCGTGTGTGTGAGAGATTGTGCGTGTGTGTGAGAGATTGTGTGTGTGTGTGTGAGAGATTGTGTGTGTGTGTGAGAGATTGTGCGTGTGTGTGTGTGTGAGAGATTGTGTGTGTGTGTGTGAGAGATTGTGCGTGTGTGTGTGTGTGAGAGATTGTGTTTGTGTGTGTGAGAGATTGTGCGTGTGTGTGTGTGTGAGAGATTGTGTTTGTGTGTGTGAGAGATTGCGTGTGTGTGTGTGTGTGAGAGATTGTGCATGTGTGTGTGTGTGAGAGATTGTGCGTGTGTGTGTGTGAGAGAGATTGTGTGTGTGTGTGTGTGAGAGATTGTGCGTGTGTGTGTGTGTGTGAGAGATTGTGCGTGTGTGTGAGAGATTGTGTGTGTGTGTGTGAGAGATTGCGCGTGTCTGGGTGTGCGTGTGTGAGAGAGTGTGCGTGTCTGTGTGTGCGTGTGTGAGAGATTTTGCGTGTCTGTGTGTGCGTGTGTGAGAGATTGTGTGTGTCTGTGTGTGCGTGTCTGTGTGTGCGTGTGTGAGAGATTGTGTGTGTGTGTGTGAGATTGTGTGTGTGTGTGTGAGAGATTGTGTGTGAGAGATTGTGCGTGTCTGTGTGTGCGTGTGTGAGAGATTGTGCGTGTCTGTGTGTGCGTGTGTGAGAGATTGTGCGTGTCTGTGTGTGCGTGAGTGAGAGATTGTGCGTGTCTGTGTGTGCGTGTGTGAGAGATTGTGCGTGTCTGTGTGTGTGTGTGAGAGATTGTGTGTGTGTGTGTGTGTGTGTGTGTGAGATTGTGTGTGTGTGTGAGATTGTGTGTGTGTGAGAGATTGTGTGTGAGAGATTGTTCGGGTGTGTGAGAGATTGTGCGTGTGTGTGTGAGAGATTGTGTGTGTGTGTGTGAGAGATTGTGTTTGTGTGTGTGAGAGATTGTGCGTGTGTGTGTGTGAGAGATTGTGCGTGTGTGTGTGTGAGAGAGATTGTGCGTGTGTGTGTGTGAGAGAGATTGTGCGTGTGTGTGTGTGAGAGAGATTGTGCGTGTGTGTGTGTGTGTGAGAGATTGTGCGTGTGTGTGTGTGTGAGAGATTGTGCGTGTGTGTGAGAGATTGTGTGTGTGTGTGTGAGAGATTGTGCGTGTCTGTGTGTGCGTGTGTGAGAGAGTGTGCGTGTCTGTGTGTGCGTGTGTGAGAGATTTTGCATGTCTGTGTGTGCATGTGTGAGAGATTGTGTGTGTCTGTGTGTGCGTGTCTGTGTGTGCGTGTGTGAGAGATTGTGCGTGTGTGTATGTGTGTGAGATTGTGTGTGTGTGTGTGAGAGATTGTGTGTGAGAGATTGTGCGTGTCTGTGTGTGCGTGTGTGAGAGAGTGTGCGTGTCTGTGTGTGAGAGATTGTGCGTGTCTGTGTGTGCGTGTGTGAGAGATTGTGCGTGTCTGTGTGTGTGTGTGTGAGAGATTGTGTGTGTGTGTGTGTGTGTGTGTGTGTGTGTGTGTGTGTGAGATTGTGTGTGTGTGTGAGATTGTGCGTGTGTGTGTGAGAGATTGTGTGTGAGAGATTGTGCGTGTGTGTGAGAGATTGTGCGTGTGTGTGTGTGTGTGAGAGATTGTGTGTGTGTGTGTGAGAGATTGTGTGTGAGTGTGTGAGAGATTGTGCATGTGTGTGTGTGTGAGAGATTGTGCGTGTGTGTGTTTGTGAGAGATTGTGCGTGTGTGTGTGTGAGAGAGAATGTGCGTGTGTGTGTGTGAGAGAGATTGTGCGTGTGTGTGTGTGAGAGAGATTGTGCGTGTGTGTGTGTGAGAGAGATTGTGCGTGTGTGTGTGTGAGAGAGATTGTGCGTGTGTGTGTGTGTGTGTGAGAGATTGTGCGTGTGTGTGTGTGTGTGTGAGAGATTGCGCGTGTGTGTGTGTGTGTGAGAGATTGTGCGTGTGTGTGTGTGTGTGTGAGAGATTGTGCGTGTGTGTGTGTGTGTGTGAGAGATTGTGCGTGTGTGTGTGTGTGTGTGAGAGATTGTGCGTGTGTGTGAGAGATTGTGTGTGTGTGAGAGATTGTGCGTGTCTGTGTGTGCGTGTGTGAGAGATTGTGCGTGTGTGTATGTGTGTGAGATTGTGTGTGTGTGTGTGAGAGATTGTGTGTGAGAGATTGTGCGTGTCTGTGTGTGCGTGTGTGAGAGAGTGTGCGTGTCTGTGTGTGCGTGTGTGAGAGATTGTGCGTGTCTGTGTGTGCGTGTGTGAGAGATTGTGCGTGTCTGTGTGTGTGTGTGTGAGAGATTGTGTGTGTGTGTGTGTGTGTGTGTGTGTGAGATTGTGTGTGTGTGTGAGATTGTGCGTGTGTGTGTGAGAGATTGTGTGTGAGAGATTGTGCGTGTGTGTGAGAGATTGTGCGTGTGTGTGTGTGTGTGAGAGATTGTGTGTGTGTGTGTGAGAAATTGTGTGTGTGTGTGTGAGAGATTGTGTGTGAATGTGTGAGAGATTGTGCATGTGTGTGTGTGAGAGAGATTGTGCGTGTGTGTGTTTGTGAGAGATTGTGCGTGTGTGTGTGTGTGAGAGATTGTGCGTGTGTGTGTGTGTGTGAGAGATTGTGCGTGTGTGTGTGTGTGTGAGAGATTGTGCGTGTGTGTGTGTGTGAGAGATTGTGTGTGTGTGTGAGAGATTGTGTGTGTGTGTGAGAGATTGTGCGTGTGTGTGTGTGTGAGAGATTGTGCGTGTGTGTGTGTGTGTGAGAGAATGTGCGTGTGTGTGTGTGTGTGAGAGATTGTGCGTGTTTGTGTGTGTGTGTGTGTGTGAGAGATTGTGCGTGTGTGTGTGTGTGTGTGTGTGAGACATTGTGTGTGTGTGTGTGTGTGTGTGTGTGTGTGTGTGTGTGTGTGTGTGTGTGTGTGTGAGATTGTGTGTGTGTGTGAGAGAGATTGTGTGTGAGAGATTGTGCGTGTGTGTGAGAGATTGTGCGTGTGTGTGAGAGATTGTGTGTGTGTGTGTGAGAGATTGTGTGTGTGTGTGTGAGAGATTGTGTTTGTGTGTGTGAGAGATTGTGCATGTGTGTGTGTGTGAGAGATTGTGCATGTGTGTGTGTGAGAGATTGTGAGTGTGTGTGTGTGAGAGAGATTGTGCGTGTGTGTGTGTGAGAGAGATTGTGTGTGTGTGTGTGTGAGAGATTGTGCGTGTGTGTGAGAGATTGTGTGTGTGTGTGTGAGAGATTGTGCGTGTCTGTGTGTGCGTGTGTGAGAGAGTGTGCGTGTCTGTGTGTGCGTGTGTGAGAGATTTTGCGTGTCTGTGTGTGCGTGTGTGAGAGATTGTGTGTGTCTGCGTGTGCGTGTCTGTGTGCGTGTGTGAGAGATTGTGCGTGTGCGTGTGTGTGTGTGTGTGAGATTTTGTGTGTGTGTGTGAGAGATTGTGTGTGAGAGATTGTGCGTGTCTGTGTGTGCGTGTGTGAGAGAGTGTGCGTGTCTGTGTGTGCGTGTGTGAGAGATTGTGCGTGTGTGTGTGTGTGAGATTTTGTGTGTGTGTGTGAGAGATTGTGTGTGAGAGATTGTGCGTGTCTGTGTGTGCGTGTGTGAGAGAGTGTGAGTGTCTGTGTGTGCGTGTGTGAGAGATTGTGCGTGTCTGTGTGTGCGTGTGTGAGAGATTATGCGTGTCTGTGTGTGTGTGTGTGAGAGATTGTGTGTGTGTGTGTGTGTGTGTGTGTGAGATTGTGTGTGTGTGTGAGATTGTGCGTGTGTGTGTGAGAGATTGTGTGTGAGAGATTGTGCGTGTGTGTGAGAGATTGTGCGTGTGTGTGTGTGTGTGAGAGATTGTGTGTGTGTGAGAGATTGTGCGTGTGTGTGTGTGTGTGAGAGATTGTGTGTGTGTGAGAGATTGTGCGTGTGTGTGTGTGTGTGAGAGATTGTGTGTGAATGTGTGAGAGATTGTGCATGTGTGTGTGTGTGAGAGATTGTGCGTGTCTGTGTGTGTGTGTGTGAGAGATTGTGTGTGTGTGTGTGTGTGTGTGTGTGTGTGTGTGTGAGATTGTGTGTGTGTGTGAGATTGTGCGTGTGTGTGTGAGAGATTGTGTGTGAGAGATTGTGCGTGTGTGTGAGAGATTGTGCGTGTGTGTGTGTGTGTGAGAGATTGTGTGTGTGTGAGAGATTGTGTGTGAGTGTGTGAGAGATTGTGCATGTGTGTGTGTGTGAGAGATTGTGCGTGTGTGTGTTTGTGAGAGATTGTGCGTGTGTGTGTGTGAGAGAGATTGTGCGTGTGTGTGTGTGAGAGAGATTGTGCGTGTGTGTGTGTGAGAGAGATTGTGCGTGTGTGTGTGTGAGAGAGATTGTGCGTGTGTGTGTGTGTGTGTGAGAGATTGTGCGTGTGTGTGTGTGTGTGTGAGAGATTGCGCGTGTGTGTGTGTGTGTGAGAGAGATTGTGTGTGTGTGTGTGAGAGATTGTGCGTGTGTGTGTGTGTGTGTGAGAGATTGTGCGTGTGTGTG
Organism: Carcharodon carcharias; assembly: GCF_017639515.1. Lineage (NCBI taxonomy): Eukaryota > Metazoa > Chordata > Chondrichthyes > Lamniformes > Lamnidae > Carcharodon > Carcharodon carcharias. The sequence goes on along the minus strand of NC_054487.1, from coordinate 53,306,126 downwards.
TGTGTGTGAGAGATTGTGCGTGTGTGTGTGTGAGAGAGATTGTGCGTGTGTGTGAGAGATTGTGTGTGTGTGTGTGAGAGATTGTGCGTGTCTGTGTGTGCGTGTGTGAGAGAGTGTGCGTGTCTGTGTGTGCGTGTGTGAGAGATTTTGCGTGTCTGTGTGTGCGTGCGTGAGAGATTGTGTGTGTCTGTGTGTGCGTGTCTGTGTGTGCGTGTGTGAGAGATTGTGCGTGTGTGTATGTGTGTGAGATTGTGTGTGTGTGTGTGAGAGATTGTGTGTGAGAGATTGTGCGTGTCTGTGTGTGCGTGTGTGAGAGAGTGTGCGTGTCTGTGTGTGCGTGTGTGAGAGATTGTGCGTGTCTGTGTGTGCGTGTGTGAGAGATTGTGCGTGTCTGTGTGTGTGTGTGTGAGAGATTGTGTGTGTGTGTGTGTGTGTGTGCGTGTGTGAGATTGTGTGTGTGTGTGAGATTGTGCGTGTGTGTGTGAGAGATTGTGTGTGAGAGATTGTGCGTGTGTGTGAGAGATTGTGCGTGTGTGTGTGTGTGTGAGAGATTGTGTGTGTGTGTGTGAGAGATTGTGTGTGTGTGTGTGAGAGATTGTGTGTGTGTGTGTGAGAGATTGTGTGTGAATGTGTGAGAGATTGTGCATGTGTGTGTGTGTGAGAGATTGTGCGTGTGTGTGTTTGTGAGAGATTGTGCGTGTGTGTGTGTGAGAGAGATTGTGTGTGTGTGTGAGAGATTGTGCGTGTGTGTGAGAGATTGTGCGTGTGTGTGAGAGATTGTGTGTGTGTGTGTGTGTGAGAGATTGTGCGTGTGTGTGTGTGTGAGAGATTGTGCGTGTGCGTGTGTGTGTGTGTGAGAGATTGTGCGTGTGTGTGTGTGTGTGTGAGAGATTGTGCGTGTGTGTGTGAGAGATTGTGTGTGTGTGTGTGAGAGAGATTGTGTGTGTGTGTGTGTGAGAGATTGTGCGTGTGTGTGTGTGTGTGAGAGATTGTGCGTGTGTGTGTGTGTGTGAGAGATTGTGCGTGTGCGTGTGTGTGTGTGTGTGAGAGATCGTGTGTGTGTGTGTGTGAGAGATTGTGTGTGTGTGTGTGAGAGATTGTGCGTGTGTGTGTGTGTGTGAGAGATTGTGCGTGTGTGTGTGTGTGTGAGAGAATGTGCGTGTGTGTGTGTGTGTGAGAGATTGTGCGTGTTTGTGTGTGTGTGTGTGTGTGAGAAATTGTGCGTGTGTGTGTGTGTGTGTGTGTGAGAGATTGTGTGTGTGTGTGTGTGTGTGTGTGTGTGTGTGTGTGAGATTGTGTGTGTGTGTGAGATTGTGTGTGTGTGTGAGAGAGATTGTGTGTGAGAGATTGTGCGTGTGTGTGAGAGATTGTGCGTGTGTGTGAGAGATTGTGCGTGTGTGTGAGAGATTGTGCGTGTGTGTGAGAGATTGTGCGTGTGTGTGAGAGATTGTGTGTGTGTGTGTGAGAGATTGTGTGTGTGTGTGTGAGAGATTGTGTTTGTGTGTGTGAGAGATTGTGCATGTGTGTGTGTGTGAGAGATTGTGAGTGTGTGTGTGTGAGAGAGATTGTGCGTGTGTGTGTGTGAGAGAGATTGTGTGTGTGTGTGTGAGAGATTGTGCATGTGTGTGAGAGATTGTGTGTGTGTGTGTGAGAGATTGTGCGTGTCTGTGTGTGCGTGTGTGAGAGAGTGTGCGTGTCTGTGTGTGCGTGTGTGAGAGATTTTGCGTGTCTGTGTGTGCGTGTGTGAGAGATTGTGTGTGTCTGCGTGTGCGTGTCTGTGTGTGCGTGTGTGAGGGATTGTGCGTGTGTGTGTGTGTGTGAGATTTTGTGTGTGTGTGTGAGAGATTGTGTGTGAGAGATTGTGCGTGTCTGTGTGTGCGTGTGTGAGAGAGTGTGCGTGTCTGTGTGTGCGTGTGTGAGAGATTGTGCGTGTGTGTGTGTGTGAGATTTTGTGTGTGTGTGTGAGAGATTGTGTGTGAGAGATTGTGCGTGTCTGTGTGTGCGTGTGTGAGAGAGTGTGCGTGTCTGTGTGTGCGTGTGTGAGAGATTGTGCGTGTCTGTGTGTGCGTGTGTGAGAGATTATGCGTGTCTGTGTGTGTGTGTGTGAGAGATTGTGTGTGTGTGTGTGTGTGTGAGATTGTGTGTGTGTGTGAGATTGTGTGTGTGTGTGAGATTGTGCGTGTGTGTGTGAGAGATTGTGTGTGAGAGATTGTGCGTGTGTGTGAGAGATTGTGCGTGTGTGTGTGTGTGTGAGAGATTGTGTGTGTGTGTGTGAGAGATTGTGCGTGTGTGTGTGTGTGAGAGATTGTGTGTGAATGTGTGAGAGATTGTGCATGTGTGTGTGTGTGAGAGATTGTGCGTGTGTGTGTTTGTGAGAGATTGTGCGTGTGTGTGTGTGTGAGAGATTGTGTGTGTGTGTGAGAGATTGTGCGTGTGTGTGTGTGTGTGACAGATTGTGCGTGTGTGTGTGTGTGAGAGATTGTGCGTGTGTGTGTGTGTGAGAGATTGTGCGTCTGTGTCTGTGTGAGAGATTGTGCGTCTGTGTCTGTGTGAGAGATTGTGCGTGTGTGTGTGTGTGAGAGATTGTGCGTGTGTGTGTGTGAGAGATTGTGCATGTGTGTGTGTGTGAGAGATTGTGCGTGTGTGTGTGTGTGTGTGAGAGATTGTGCGTGTGTGTGTGTGTGTGAGAGATTGTGTGTGTGTGAGAGATTGTGCGTGTCTGTGTGTGTGTGTGTGAGAGATTGTGTGTGTGTGTGTGTGTGTGTGTGTGAGATTGTGTGTGTGTGTGAGATTGTGCGTGTGTGTGTGAGAGATTGTGTGTGAGAGATTGTGCGTGTGTGTGAGAGATTGTGCGTGTGTGTGTGTGTGTGAGAGATTGTGCGTGTGTGTGTGTGTGTGTGAGAGATTGTGTGTGTGTGAGAGATTGTGCGTGTGTGTGTGTGTGTGAGAGATTGTGCGTGTGTGTGTGTGTGTGTGAGAGATTGTGCGTGTGTGTGTGTGTGTGTGAGAGATTGTGCGTGTGTGTGTGTGTGTGAGAGATTGTGCGTGTGTGTGTGTGTGTGAGAGTTTGTGAGTGTGTGTGTGTGTGAGAGAGATTGTGCGTGTGTGTGTGTGTGTGAGAGATTGTGCGTGTGTGTGTGTGTGTGAGAGATTGTGCGTGTGTGTGTGTGTGAGAGATTGTGCGTGTGTGTGTGTGTGTGAGAGATTGTGCGTGTGTGTGTGAGAGATTGTGCGTGTGTGTGTGTGTGTGAGAGATTGTGCGTGTGTGTGTGTGTGTGAGAGATTGTGCGTGTGTGTGTGTGTGAGAGATTGTGCGTGTGTGTGTGAGAGATTGTGCGTGTGTGTGTGAGAGATTGTGCGTGTGTGTGTGAGAGATTGTGCGTGTGTGTGTGAGAGATTGTGCGTGTGTGTGTGAGAGATTGTGCGTGTGTGTGAGATTGTGCGTGTGTGTGAGATTGTGCGTGTGTGTGTGTGTGTGAGATTGTGCGTGTGTGTGAGAGATTGTGCGTGTGTGCGTGTGTGTGACAGATTGTGCGTGTGTGTGTGAGAGATTGTGCGTGTCTGTGTGTGCGTGTGTGAGAGATTGTGCGTGTCTGTGTGTGCGTGTCTGTGTGTGCGTGTGTGAGAGATTGTGCGTGTGTGTGAGAGATTGTGCGTGTGTGAGAGATTGTGCGTGTGTGTGAGATTGTGTGTGTGTGTGAGATTGTGCGTGTGTGTGTGTGTGTGAGATTGTGCGTGTGTGTGAGAGATTGTGCATGTGTGCGTGTGTGTGACAGATTGTGCGTGTGTGTGTGAGAGATTGTGCGTGTCTGTGTGTGCGTGTGTGAGAGATTGTGCGTGTCTGTGTGTGCGTGTCTGTGTGTGCGTGTGTGAGAGATTGTGTGTGTCTGTGTGTGCGTGTGTGAGAGATTGTGTGTGCGTGTGTGTGTGTTTGAGAGATTGTGTGTGTGTGTGTGAGAGATTGTGTGTGAGAGATTGTGCGCGTGTGTGAGATTTTGTGCGCGAGATTGTGTGTGTGTGTGTGTGTGTGTGAGATTGTGTGTGTGTGTGTGAGAGATTGTGTGTGAGAGATTGTGCGTGTGTGTGAGAGATTGTGCATGTGTGTGTGTGTGAGAGATTGTGTGTGTGTGTGTGAGAGATTGTGCATGTGTGTGCGTGTGAGAGATTGTGCATGTGTGTGTGTGAGAGAGATTGTGCGTGTGTGTGTGTGTGAGAGATTGTGCGTGTGTGTGTGTGTGTGAGAGATTGTGCGTGTGTGTGTGTGTGAGAGATTGTGCGTGTGTGTGTGTGTGAGAGATTGTGCGTGTGTGTGTGTGAGATTGTGCGTGTGTGTGTGTGTGAGAGATTGTGCGTGTGTGTGTGTGTGAGAGATTGTGCGTGTGTGAGAGATTGTGCGTGTGTGTGTGTGTGAGAGATTGTGTGTGTGTGTGAGAGATTGTGCATGTGTGTGTGTGTGAGAGATTGCGTGTGTGTGTGTGTGAGAGATTGTGTGTGTGTGTGTGAGAGAGATTGTGCCTGTGTGTGTGTGTGAGAGATTGTGCGTGTGTGTGTGTGAGAGATTGTGCGTTTGTGTGTGTGTGAGAGATTGTGCGTGTGTGTGTGTGTGTGAGAGATTGTGCGTGTGTGTGTGTGTGTGAGAGATTGTGTGTGTGTGTGAGAGATTGTGCGTGTGTGTGTGTGTGAGAGATTGTGCGTGTGTGTGTGTGTGTGAGAGATTGTGCGTGTGTGTGTGTGTGTGAGAGATTGTGCGTGTGTGTGTGTGTGTGAGAGATTGAGTGTGTGTGTGTGTGTGAGAGATTGTGCGTGTGTGTGTGTGTGAGAGATTGTGCGTGTGTGTGTGTGTGAGAGATTGTGCGTGTGTGTGTGTGTGAGAGATTGTGCGTGTGTGTGTGTGTGAGAGATTGTGCGTGTGTGTGTGTGTGAGAGATTGTGCGTGTGTGTGTGAGAGATTGTGCGTGTGTGTGTGAGAGATTGTGCGTGTGTGTGTGAGAGATTGTGCGTGTGTGTGTGAGAGATTGTGCGTGTGTGTGTGAGAGATTGTGCGTGTGTGTGTGAGAGATTGTGCGTGTGTGTGTGAGAGATTGTGCGTGTGTGTGTGAGAGATTGTGCGTGTGTGTGAGAGATTGTGCGTGTGTGTGAGAGATTGTGCGTGTGTGTGTGTGTGTGTGAGAGATTGTGCGTGTGTGTGTGTGTGTGTGAGAGATTGTGCGTGTGTGTGTGTGTGTGAGAGATTGTGTGAGAGATTGTGCGTGTGTGAGAGATTGTGCGTGTGAGAGATTGTGCGTGTGTGAGAGATTGTGCGTGTGAGAGATTGTGCGTGTGTGCCTGTGTGAGAGATTGTGCGTGTGTGCCTGTGTGAGAGATTGTGCGTGTGAGAGATTGTGCGTGTGTGAGAGATTGTGCGTGTGAGAGATTGTGCGTGTGTGCCTGTGTGAGAGATTGTGCGTGTGAGAGATTGTGCGTGTGTGAGAGATTGTGCGTGTGTGCGTGTGTGAGAGATTGTGCATGTGTGCATGTGAGAGATTGTGCGTGTGTGAGAGATTGTGCGTGTCTGTGTGTGCGTGCCTGTGTGTGTGTGTGTGAGAGATTGTGCGTGTGTGCGTGTGTGTGTGTGTGAGAGATTGTGCGTGTGTGTGTGAGAGATTGTGCGTGTGTGTGAGAGATTGTGCGTGTGTGTGTGAGAGATTGTGCGTGTCTGTGTGTGCGTGTGTGAGAGAGTGTGCGTGTCTGTGTGTGCGTGTGTGAGAGATTTTGCGTGTCTGTGTGTGCGTGTGTGAGAGATTGTGCGTGTCTGTGTGTGCGTGTGTGAGAGATTGTGTGTGTGTGTGTGTGTGTGAGATTGTGTGTGTGTGTGAGAGATTGTGTGTGAGAGATTGTGCGTGTGTGTGAGAGATTGTGCGTGTCTGTGTGTGCGTGTGTGAGAGAGTGTGCGTGTCTGTGTGTGCGTGTGTGAGAGATTGTGCGTGTCTGTGTGTGCGTGTGTGAGAGATTGTGCGTGTCTGTGTGTGCGTGTGTGAGAGATTGTGCGTGTCTGTGTGTGCGTGTCTGTGTGTGTGTGTGTGAGAGATTGTGTGTGTGTGTGTGTGTGTGAGATTGTGTGTGTGTGTGTGTGTGTGAGATTGTGTGTGTGTGTGTGTGAGATTGTGTGTGTGTGTGTGAGAGATTGTGTGTGAGAGATTGTGCGTGTGTGTGAGAGATTGTGCGTGTGTGTGAGAGATTGTGCGTGTGCGTGTGTGTGAGAGATTGTGCGTGTGTGTGTGTGTGTGAGAGATTGTGTGTGTGTGTGTGAGAGATTGTGCGTGTGTGTGAGAGATTGTGTTTGTGTGTGTGAGAGATTGTGCATGTGTGTGTGTGTGAGAGATTGTGCATGTGTGTGTGTGTGAGAGATTGTGCGTGTGTGTGTGTGAGAGAGATTGTGCGTGTGTGTGTGTGAGAGAGATTGTGTGTGTGTGTGTGTGAGAGATTGTGCGTGTGTGTGTGTGTGAGAGATTGTGCGTGTGTGTGTGTGTGAGAGATTGTGCGTGTGTGTCTGTGTGAGAGATTGTGCGTGTGTGTCTGTGTGAGAGATTGTGCGTGTGTGTGTGTGAGAGACATTGTGCGTGTGTGTGTGTGAGAGAGATTGTGTGTGTGTGTGAGAGATTGTGCGTGTGTGTGTGTGTGAGAGATTGTGCGTGTGTGTGTGTGTGAGAGATTGTGCATGTGTGTGTGTGTGAGAGATTGTGCGTGTGTGTGTGTGTGAGAGATTGTGCGTGTGTGTCTGTGTGAGAGATTGTGCGTGTGTGTCTGTGTGAGAGATTGTGCGTGTGTGTCTGTGTGAGAGATTGTGCGTGTGTGTGTGTGAGAGATTGTGCGTGTGTGTGTGTGTGAGAGATTGTGCGTGTGTGTGTGTGTGAGAGATTGTGCGTGTGTGTGTGTGTGTGAGAGATTGTGCGTGTGTGTGTGTGTGTGAGAGATTGTGCGTGTGTGTGTGTGTGAGAGATTGTGCGTGTGTGTGTGTGTGTGAGAGATTGTGCGTGTGTGTGTGTGTGTGAGAGATTGTGCGTGTGTGTGTGTGTGTGAGAGATTGTGCGTTTGTGTGTGTGTGTGTGAGAGATTGTGTGTATGTGTGAGAGATTGTGCGTGTGTGTGTGTGTGAGAGATTGTGCGTGTGTGTGTGTGTGAGAGATTGTGCGTGTGTGTGTGTGTGAGAGATTGTGCGTGTGTGTGAGAGTGAGAGATTGTGCGTGTGTGTGAGAGTGAGAGATTGTGCGTGTGTGTGAGAGTGAGAGATTGTGCGTGTGTGTGAGAGTGAGAGATTGTGCGTGTGTGTGAGAGATTGTGCATGTGTGTGAGAGATTGTGCGTGTGTGTGAGAGATTGTGCGTGTGTGTGAGAGATTGTGCGTGTGTGTGAGAGATTGTGCGTGTGTGTGAGAGATTGTGCGTGTGTGTGAGAGATTGTGCGTGTGTGCGTGTGTGTGAGAGATTGTGCGTGTGTGCGTGTGTGTGAGAGATTGTGCGTGTGTGCGTGTGTGTGAGAGATTGTGCGTGTGAGAGATTGTGCGTGTGTGTGAGAGATTGTGCGTGTGTGCGTGTGTGTGAGAGATTGTGCGTGTGTGTGAGAGATTGTGCGTGTGTGTGAGATTGTGCGTGTGTGTGAGATTGTGCGTGTGTGTGTGTGTGTGAGATTGTGCGTGTGTGTGTGTGTGTGAGATTGTGCGTGTGTGTGTGTGTGAGAGATTGTGCGTGTGTGTGTGTGTGTGAGAGATTGTGCGTGTGTGTGTGTGTGTGAGAGATTGTGCGTGTGTGTGTGTGTGAGAGAGATTGTGCGTGTGTGTGTGTGTGTGAGAGATTGTGCGTGTGTGTGTGTGTGTGAGAGATTGTGCGTGTGTGTGTGTGTGAGAGATTGTGCGTGTGTGAGAGATTGTGCGTGTGTGTGTGTGTGAGAGATTGTGCGTGTGTGTGTGTGTGAGAGATTGTGCGTGTGTGTGTGTGAGAGATTGTGCGTGTGTGTGAGAGTGAGAGATTGTGCGTGTGTGTGAGAGTGAGAGATTGTGCGTGTGTGTGAGAGTGAGAGATTGTGCGTGTGTGTGAGAGTGAGAGATTGTGCGTGTGTGTGAGAGATTGTGCGTGTGTGTGAGAGATTGTGCGTGTGTGTGAGAGATTGTGCGTGTGTGTGAGAGATTGTGCGTGTGTGTGAGAGATTGTGCGTGTGTGCGTGTGTGTGAGAGATTGTGCGTGTGTGCGTGTGTGTGAGAGATTGTGCGTGTGTGCGTGTGTGTGAGAGATTGTGCGTGTGTGCGTGTGTGTGAGAGATTGTGCGTGTGAGAGATTGTGCGTGTGTGTGAGAGATTGTGCGTGTGTGAGAGATTGTGCGTGTGTGTGAGATTGTGCGTGTGTGTGAGATTGTGCGTGTGTGTGTGTGTGTGAGATTGTGCGTGTGTGTGTGTGTGTGAGATTGTGCGTGTGTGTGTGTGTGTGAGATTGTGCGTGTGTGCGTGTGTGTGTGAGATTGTGCGTGTGTGCGTGTGTGTGAGAGATTGTGCGTGTGTGCGTGTGTGTGACAGATTGTGCGTGTGTGTGTGAGTGATTGTGCGTGTCTGTGTGTGCGTGTGTGAGAGATTGTGCGTGTCTGTGTGTGCGTGTCTGTGTGTGCGTGTGTGAGAGATTGTGTGTGTCTGTGTGTGCGTGTGTGAGAGATTGTGTGTGCGTGTGTGTGTGTGTGAGAGATTGTGTGTGTGTGTGAGAGATTGTGCGTGTGTGTGAGAGATTGTGCGTGTGTGTGTGTGTGAGAGATTGTGCGTGTATGTGTGTGTGAGAGATTGTGCGTGTGTGTGTGTGTGAGAGATTGTGCGTGTGTGTGTGTGTGAGAGATTGTGCGTGTGTGTGTGTGTGAGAGATTGTGCGTGTGTGTGTGTGTGAGAGATTGTGCGTGTGTGTGTGTGTGAGAGATTGTGCGTGTGTGTGTGTGAGAGAGATTGTGCGTGTGAGAGATTGTGCGTGTGTGCGTGTGTGTGTGAGATTGTGCGTGTGAGAGATTGTGCGTGTGTGCGTGTGTGTGTGAGATTGTGCGTGTGTGTGAGAGATTGTGTGTGTGTGTGAGAGATTGTGTGTGTGTGTGTGTGAGAGATTGTGTGTGTGTGTGTGTGAGAGATTGTGCGTGTGTGTGTGTGAGAGATTGTGCGTGTGTGTGTGTGTGTGTGAGAGATTGTGCGTGTGTGTGTGTGAGAGATTGTGCGTGTGTGTGTGTGTGTGAGAGATTGTGCGTGTGTGTGTGTGTGTGAGAGATTGTGCGTGTCTGTGTGTGCGTGTCTGTGTGTGCGTGTGTGAGAGATTGTGCGTGTCTGTGTGTGCGTGTGTGAGAGAGTGTGCGTGTCTGTGTGTGCGTGTGTGAGAGAGTGTGCGTGTCTGTGTGTGCGTGTGTGTGCGTGTGTGAGAGATTGTGCGTGTGTGTGTGAGAGATTGTGCGTGTGTGTGTGAGAGATTGTGCGTGCGTGTGTGAGAGATTGCGCGTGTGTGTGTGAGAGATTGTGCGTGCGTGCGTGTGTTAGATATTGTGCGTGCGTGTGTGAGAGATTGTGTGCGTGCGTGTGTGAGAGATTGTGCGTGCCTGCGTGTGTGAGAGATTGTGTGCGTGCGTGCCTGCGTGTGTGAGAGATTGTGTGCGTGCGTGCGTGTGTGAGTGAGAGATTGTGTGCGTGTGTGTGAGAGATTGTGTGTGTGTGTGTGGTAGTGTGTGATAGTGCATGATTGACGGAGCGCGCGCATGCGCGGGCGACAGAGAGAGACAGAGAGAGGGAGAGACACACAGAGAGCGCGCTCGCGGGTGAGCGATCAAGAGAGAGCGCTCTTGCGCAGGAGAGTGAGAGAGAGAGCACACGTACGCACGGGCGAGAGAGCGAGAGAGAGACAGAGACAGAACGCACACACGGGCGACAGAGAGAGAGAGACACACAGAGAGAGAGAGAGACACAGAGACAGAGCGCACGCGCGGGCGACAGAGAGAGAGAGACAGAGCACGCGCGCGGGAGAGAGAGAAAGACAGAGACAGAGAGAGACAGAGAGAGAGAGACAGAGAGTGCGCGCGCGGGCGAACGAGTGAGAGAGAGCGCGCTTGCGGGGGAGAGCGAAAGAGAGAGAGAGCAGCGAACTCACGGGCGAGTGAGAGAGAGAGAGTACGCGAATGCATGGGCGAGCAAGAGAGAGACAGAGAGCACGCGAATGCACGGGCGAGCGAGAGAGAGAGAGCGCGCACATGGGCAAGCGAGAGAGAGAGACAGAGCGCGTGCGCGAGTGAGCAAGAGTGAGAGAGAGAGACAGAGCGCGTGCGCGGGCGAGCGAGAGAGATCGCGCACATGGGCAAGCGAGAGAGAGAGACAGAGTGCGTGCGCGAGTGAGCAAGAGTGAGAGAGAGACAGAGCGCGTGCGCGGGCGAGCGAGAGCGAGAGAGAGAAGAGACAGACCGTGTGCGCAGGCGAGTGAGAGAGTGACAGAGCGTGCGCGCGCAGGTGAGCGGGCGAGAGAGAGAGAGAGAGAGCACGCCCGGGCGAGAGAGAGAGAAATTTAGCGCGCCTGGGCGAGAGAGAGAGAGAGAGAGCGTGCCCGGGCGAGAGAAAGAGAGAGAGAGAGGACAGAGAGGACAGAGAGGACAGAGAGGACAGAGAGACAGAGAGTGAGCGTGCGCGAAAGCAAGAGAGAGAGACAAAGCGCGCGTGCACGCGGGTGAGTGAGAGAGATGGAGCACGCGTGCGCGCACAGGCAAGCAAGAGAGAGAGAGCGTGAGTGAGTGAGGGAGAGAGAGAGGCAGAGCGCGTGCACAGGTGAGTGAGAGAGAGAGACAGAGCGCAGGACCTGGCGAGTGAGAGACAGAGCGCGCGGGCGAGCGAGAGAGAGACAGAGCGCGCGCATCGGCGAGAGAGAGAGAGAGCGGCTCGCACGCGAGAGAGAGAGAGCGCGCTGAGAGAGAGAGCGCGCACGAGAAAGAGAGAGAGTGCATGCGAGAAAGAGAGAGAGCGCGCGCGAGAAAGAGAGAGAGAGCGCGCCGAGAGACCAAGCGCGCGCCGAGAAAGAGAGAGAAAGCGCGCGCGAGAAAGAGAGAGAGAGCGCGAGAGAGAGCGCACGCGAGAGAGAGAGAGCGCACACGAGAAAGAGAGAGCGCGCGCGCGAGAGAGAGAGCGCGCGCGCGAGAGAGAGAGCGCGCGCGCGAGAGAGAGAGCGCGCGCGAGAGAGAGAGAGCACGCGCGAGAGAGAGAGAGCGCGCGCGAGAGAGAGAGAGCGCGCGCGAGAGAGAGCGCGAGAGAGAGAGAGCGCGAGAGAGAGAGAGCGCGAGAGAGAGCGAGCGCGCGCAAGAAAGAGAGAGCGAGCACGCGCTGCGAAAGAGAGAGAGCGAGCGCGCGAGAAATAGAGAGAGCGAGCACGCGAGAAAGAGAGCACGTGCGAGAGAGAGAGAGCGCGTGCGAGAGAGAGAGAGCGCGCGCGAGAAAGAGAGCGTATGCGAGAGAGAGAGAGCGCATGCGAGAAAGAGAGAGCGAGCGCGCGCGAGAAAGAGAGAGCGAGCGCGCGCGAGAAAGAGAGAGCGAGCGCGCGTGAGAGAGAGCGAGCACGCGAGAGAGAGAGCGCGTGCGAGAAAGAGAGAGCGCGCGAGAAAGAGAGAGCGCGCGTGCGCACGAGAAAGAGAGAGAGCGAGCACGCGAGAAAGAGAGCGCGTGCGAGAAAGAGAGAGCGCGTGCGAGAGAGAGAGCGCGTGCGAGAAAGAGAGAGAGCGCGCACGAGAAAGAGAGAGCGAGCGCGCGCGAGAAAGAGAGAGCGAGCGCGCGTGAGAGAGAGCGAGCACGCAAGAGAGAGAGCGCGTGCGAGAAAGAGAGAGCGCGCGAGAAAGAGAGAGCGCGCGTGCGCACGAGAAAGAGAGAGAGCGAGCACGCGAGAAAGAGAGCGCGTGCGAGAAAGAGAGAGCGCGTGCGAGAGAGAGAGCGCGTGCGAGAGAGAGAGAGAGAGCGCATGCGAGAGAGAGAGAGAGAGCGCGTGCGAGAGAGAGAGAGCACGCGCGAGAGAGAGCGAGCGCGCGCGAGAAAGAGAGAGCGAGCGCACGCCGCGAAAGAGAGAGAGCGAGCGCGCGAGAAAGAGAGAGCGAGCATGCGAGAAAGAGAGCGCGTGCGAGAGAGAGAGAGCGCGTGCGAGAGAGAGAGAGCGTGCGCGAGAAAGAGAGAGAGCGAGCACGCGAGAAAGAGAGCACATGCGAGAGAGAGAGCACGTGCGAGAAAGAGAGAGAGCGCGCACGAGAAAGAGAGAGCGAGCGCGCGCGAGAAAGAGAGAGCGAGCGCGCGTGAGAGAGAGCGAGCACGCAAGAGAGAGAGCGCGTGCGAGAAAGAGAGAGCGCGCGAGAAAGAGAGAGCGCGCGTGCGCACGAGAAAGAGAGAGAGCGAGCACGCGAGAAAGAGAGCGCGTGCGAGAAAGAGAGAGCGCGTGCGAGAGAGAGAGCGCGTGCGAGAGAGAGAGAGAGAGCGCATGCGAGAGAGAGAGAGAGAGCGCGTGCGAGAGAGAGAGAGCACGCGCGAGAGAGAGCGAGCGCGCGCGAGAAAGAGAGAGCGAGCGCACGCCGCGAAAGAGAGAGAGCGAGCGCGCGAGAAAGAGAGAGCGAGCATGCGAGAAAGAGAGCGCGTGCGAGAGAGAGAGAGCGCGTGCGAGAGAGAGAGAGCGTGCGCGAGAAAGAGAGAGAGCGAGCACGCGAGAAAGAGAGCACATGCGAGAGAGAGAGCGCGTGCGAGAAAGAGAGAGAGCGCGCACGAGAAAGAGAGAGCGAGCGCGCGCGAGAAAGAGAGAGCGAGTGCGCGCGAGAAAGAGAGAGCGAGCGCGCGCGAGAAAGAGAGAGCGAGCGCGCGCGAGAAAGAGAGAGAGCGAGCACGCGAGAAAGAGAGCGCGTGCGAGAAAGAGAGAGCGTGCGAGAGAGAGAGAGTGCGTGCGAGAAAGAGAGAGCGCGCGCGAGAAAGAGAGCACGCGCGAGAAAGAGAGAGAGCGAGCACGCGAGAAAGAGAGCGCGTACGAGAAAGAGAGCGTTTGCGAGAGAGAGAGAGAGCGCGTGCGAGAGAGAGAGAGCGCGTGCGAGAGAGAGAGCGCGTGCGAGAAAGAGAGAGCACGTGCGAGAGAGAGCGCGTACGAGAGAGAGAGCGCGTACGAGAGAGAGAGCGCGTGTGAGAGAGAGAGAGAGAGCGTGCGCGAGAAAGAGAGCGCTCGCGAGAAAGAGAGAGCGAGCACGCGAGAAAGAGAGAGCGAGCACGCGAGAAAGAGAGCGCATGCGAGAGAGAGAGAGAGAGCGCATGCGAGAGAGAGAGAGAGAGCGCGTGCGAGAGAGAGAGAGCACGCGCGAGAGAGAGCGAGCGCGCGCGAGAAAGAGAGAGCGAGCGCACGCCGCGAAAGAGAGAGAGCGAGCGCGCGAGAAAGAGAGAGCGAGCATGCGAGAAAGAGAGCGCGTGCGAGAGAGAGAGAGCGTGCGCGAGAAAGAGAGAGAGCGAGCACGCGAGAAAGAGAGCACATGCGAGAGAGAGAGCGCGTGCGAGAAAGAGAGAGAGCGCGCACGAGAAAGAGAGAGCGAGCGCGCGCGAGAAAGAGAGAGCGAGTGCGCGCGAGAAAGAGAGAGCGAGCGCGCGCGAGAAAGAGAGAGCGAGCGCGCGCGAGAAAGAGAGAGAGCGAGCACGCGAGAAAGAGAGCGCGTGCGAGAAAGAGAGCGCGTGCGAGAGAGAGAGAGTGCGTGCGAGAAAGAGAGAGCGCGCGCGAGAAAGAGAGCACGCGCGAGAAAGAGAGAGAGCGAGCACGCGAGAAAGAGAGCGCGTACGAGAAAGAGAGCGTTTGCGAGAGAGAGAGAGAGCGCGTGCGAGAGAGAGAGAGCGCGTGCGAGAGAGAGAGAGCGCGTGCGAGAGAGAGAGAGCGTGCGAGAAAGAGAGAGCACGTGCGAGAGAGAGCGCGTACGAGAGAGAGAGCGCGTACGAGAGAGAGAGCGCGTGTGAGAGAGAGAGAGAGAGAGCGTGCGCGAGAAAGAGAGCGCTCGCGAGAAAGAGAGAGCGAGCACGCGAGAAAGAGAGAGCGAGCACGCGAGAAAGAGAGCGCATGCGAGAGAGAGAGCGTACGAGAGAGAGAGCGTGTGCGACAGAGAGAGAGTGCGTGCGAGAGAGAGACAGAGAGACAGAGCGCGTGCGTGCGGGCGAGTGAGAGAGAGACAGAGCGTGCGCACACAGGCGAGCGAGAGAGAGAGCGAGACAGAGCACGCGTATGGTCGAGTGAGCGAGAGAGAGAGACAGAGTGCACGCCTGGGCGAGAGAGAGAGCGAGAGAGACAGAGTGCGCACGCGCGCGCAGGCAAGCAAGAGAGAGAGAGACAGTGCATGAACGAGCGAGAGAGAGACTGAGCACATGCACGGGCGAGAGAGAGAGAGAGACAGAGCGTGCGCACGCAGGCGAGCAAGAGAGAGAGACAGAGCACGCGCATGGTCGAGTGAGCGAGAGAGAGAGACAGAGTGCACGCCTGGGCAAGAGAGAGAGAGAGAGAGACAGAGTGCGCACGCGCACGCGGGCGAGCGAGAGAGAAAGAGAGATGGAGCGCGCACGCGGGCAAGCGAGAGAGAGAGAGCCTGAGTGCGTGAATGAGCGAGAGAGGGACTGAGCACATGCACGGGCGAGAGAGAGAGAGAGCGGCTCACTCGTGCGCGAGAGAGAGAGAGAATGCACTCGCGCACAGGCGGGCGAGAGAGAGAGTGCGTGTGAGAGAGAGAGAGAGAGCGTGCGCGAGAAAGAGAGCGCGCGCGAGAAAGAGAGAGCGAGCACGCAAGAAAGAGAGAGCGAGCACGCGAGAAAGAGAGTGCATGCGAGAGAGAGAGCGTACGAGAGAGAGAGCGCGTGCGAGAGAGAGAGAGAGAGCGTGTGCGAGAGAGAGAGAGTGCGTGCGAGAGAGAGACAGAGAGACAGAGCGCGTGCGCGCGGGCGAGTGAGAGAGAGACAGAGCGTGCGCACACAGGCGAGCGAGAGAGAGAGCGAGACAGAGCACGCGTATGGTCGAGTGAGCGAGAGAGAGAGACAGAGTGCACGCCTGGGCGAGAGAGAGAGCGAGAGAGACAGAGTGCGCACGCGCGCGCAGGCAAGCAAGAGAGAGAGAGACAGTGCATGAACGAGCGAGAGAGAGACTGAGCACATGCACGAGCGAGAGAGAGAGAGAGACAGAGCGTGCGCACGCAGGCGAGCAAGAGAGAGAGACAGAGCACGCGCATGGTCGAGTGAGCGAGAGAGAGAGACAGAGTGCACGCCTGGGCAAGAGAGAGAGAGAGAGAGACAGAGTGCGCACGCGCACGCGGGTGAGCGAGAGAGAAAGAGAGATGGAGCGCACACGCGGGCAAGCGAGAGAGAGAGAGCCTGAGTGCGTGAATGAGCGAGAGAGGGACTGAGCACATGCACGGGCGAGAGAGAGAGAGAGCGGCTCACTCGTGCGCGAGAGAGAGAGAGAATGCACTCGCGCACAGGCGGGCGAGAGAGAGAGCGTGAGTGAGCGAGGGAGAGAGAGAGACAGAGCGCGCTTGCGGGTGAGCAAGAGAGAGAGACAGAGTGCGGGAGCGGGCGAACGAGAGACAGAGCGTGCACGCGGGAGAGAGAGAGAGAGCCCGCCCGGGCGAGAGAGAGAGAGAGAGAGAGAGTGAGAGACAGAGACAGATCACGCGCGCACGCGAGAGAGAGAGGGAGAGAGGGAGACAGAGAGAGAGAGAGAGACCATGCGTGCGGAAGAGAGAGAGAGAGAGACAGAGAGAGACACAGAGAAACAGAGAGACAGAGAGACAGAGAGAGAGAGAGAGCGCGTGTGCGAGCAAGCGGGAGAGCGAGAGAGAGAGCGCGCGAATGCACAGGCGAGAGAGAGACAGAGCGCACGCGCATGCGAGCGAGACAGAGACAGAGCGCGCGCGCGGGCAAGCGAGAGAGAGAGGGTTTGAGGGCGAGGGACAGAGAGAGAGAGCGTGCGCGGGCTTGCGGGCGAGGGACAGAGAGAGAGAGCGCGCGGGCGAGGGACAGAGAGAGAGAGTGCGCGGGCGAGGGACAGAGAGAGAGAGAGCGCGCGGGCGAGGGACAGAGAGAGAGAGCGCGCGGGCGAGGGACAGAGAGAGAGCGCACGGGCGAGGGACAGAGAGAGAGAGAGCGCGCGGGCGAGCGACAGAGAGACAGAGCGCGCGGGCGAGGGACAGGGAGAGAGAGCGTGCGGGCTTCCGGGCGAGGGACAGGGAGAGAGAGCGCGCGGGCTTGCGGGCGAGGGACAGAGAGACAGAGCGCGTGGGCTTGCGGGTGAGGGACAGACACACACGCACGCACAATTTCCCTCACACACACACATACACACAATCTCTCTCACACACGCACACGCACAATTTCTCGCACACACACGCACAATCTCTCACACACACACGCACAATCTCTCACACACACACACAATCTCTCACACACACACGCACACACAATCTCCCACACACACACACACACACACACACACACAATCTCACACACACACACGCGCACAATCTCTCACACACACGCACAATCTCTCACACACACACAATCTCTCACACACGCACACACAATCTCACACACACACAAACACACACACAATCTCTCACACACGCACACACAATCTCACACACACACAAACACACACACAATCTCTCATACACACACACACACACACACACACACGCACAATCTCGCTCTCACACACACTCACACGCACAATTTCTCAACACACACATGCACGCACAATCTCTCACACACACACAATCGCACACACAGACACACACACAAATGCACGCACAATCGCGCACACACATACACGCACAATCTCTTTCACACACACACACGCACAGTCTCTCTCACACACACAATCTCTCACACACGCACACACAATCTCTCACACATGCACACACAATCTCCCACACACACACACACACACACACACACAATCTCTCACACACACACACGCACAATCTCTCTCACACACACATGCACGCACAATCTCTCACACACACACAATCGCACGCACAGACACACACACATGCACGCACAATCGCGCACACACACATACACGCACAATCTCTTTCACACACACATGCACAATCTCTCTCACACACACACACGCACAATCTCTCACACACACACACAATCTCTCACACACGCACACGCACACACAATCTCCCACGCACACGCACACACAATCTCCCACACACACACACACACACACACAATCTCTCACACACACACGCACAATCTCTCTCACACACACATGCACGCACAATCTCTCACACACACACAATCGCACGCACAGACACACACACATGCACGCACAATCGCGCACACACACATACACGCACAATCTCTTTCACACACACATGCACAATCTCTCTCACACACACACACGCACAATCTCTCACACACACACACAATCTCTCACACACGCACACGCACACACAATCTCCCACACACACACACAATCTCTCACACACACACACACACACACACACACACACACACGCACAATCTCTCACACACACGCACAATCTCTCACACATGCACACACAATCTCCCACACAAACACACACACACACAATCCCTCTCTCACACACACGCACACACAAAATCTGTCACACACACACACACACACACACACACGGACAATCTGTCAAACACACAAGCACACGGACAATCTGTCACACACACGCACACAGACAATCTGTCACACACACGCACACGCACAATCTGTCACACACACTCACACGCACAATCTGTCACACACACACGCACAATCTGTCACACACACACACGCACAATCTGTCACACACACTCACACGCACAATCTGTCACACACACGCACAATCTGTCACACACACACACACACGCACAATCTCTCTCACACACACACACATGCACAATCTCTCACACACACACACACGTGCACGCACAATCTCTCACACACACACAATCTCACACACACACACACAATCGCGCGCACAGACACACACACATGCACGCACAATCGCGCACATACACATACACGCACAAACTCTTTCACACACACACAAGCACAATCTCACACACACACACGCACAATCTCTCTCTCACACACACACACACGCACATGCACAATCTCTCACACACACACGCACAATCTTTCACACACGCACGCACAATCTCTCACACACACACGCACAATCTCACACAAATTGAGGCAGACTGGACGTGATTCTTAAGTGACCAAGGGTGTTAATTGAGGTGAGGGCTGGTGAGCCACTCTAGGACTCACCCACCACAATTAAAATCACAGACAGGTCAGGGTTGGACAGGAGAGCAGCAGGAAGGGCATCTGGGGAATTTTCCATGGCCCACCTGCAAACCTGCCACTGGCAGACTGTAAAATTCTGCTCATGAATCTTTTCTACACCGTCTCTAAATCTTTCACATCCTTCTTAAAGTATGGTGTCCAGGATTGGATACAATATTCCAGTTGAGGCAGTAACAGTGCTTTGATAAAGGTCCATCATAATTTCCTTGCTTTTGTATTCTACACTTACATTTATAAAGCCTAGGGTCTGTGTGCCTTATTAAAAACTTCCTTAACCTGCCCAGCTAACTTCATTGATATGTGCACATATAGCCCCAGGTCTCCCTTTTCAGGGGCTGACAATTTAATAAGTTAATGTGTTTATTTTGCTTTATTGGTTTTGTTATGATCCTTGGCCAGACCCCTGGTTATTGGGGGAGATCCAGTTAGGGACAAATAACATTTAGACAAAGTTTGAGATTTAAGAAACCTGCTAATAGAACAATCCATAAGATTTCCATTGGTTTTGAATTGTTTTTATAAAAATAAACTTTAAGAGATTAGAAAGATAAAACAATTTACAATATTTATCTTATACTCTAAAAAAGAGGGTAAGTATGAGGTACATGTGAATTAACAGGCAAACAGTAGTCAAACACACCACACTACAGAATAAATGCTAAATGCAACCAAACCTGATTCCATGGATTTCTCAAAAGCCCACCCAGACATTTATCACATTGTGAGCCAACCAATCTCACTGAAACTTCATCTTCCTCATGAGGGTTTCCAATCTCCACGTTCAAGGATCCCACCTTGGAATTCTTTCCAAAAGTTGCTCCCGCTTGGACAGCCTCAACGATAGCCCTACCTCGCAGGGTTCAATCCCCTGAATTTCTGAGTATACTCAAGCATCAACTTACAAGAACAATTTCAGGTCTTTGGCCGTGCCAAGCAGAACACCACGACTGCAAAGGGGCCCCCTTTACTTAAAGCCTGCTCCATGCAGCCCCTTCTCTAACTTGGAGCCTCTTTCTCCACTCCTTTCCTTTTTCTTAACTTAGCTAGGACCCGCTTTTGTCTCTTGTCTTTGTCCCTTACCTGGGATTTCCTTTTGGAACCTCTCCCTGTCCTTCTCCTGTGACACTTCTTTTCTGATTATGACTTACTGACTCACTCACTCATTCACTCACCAATAACTGCTGTTCACGAACCCTTGGACTGATCTGGTGATCAACACAACATTCCAAGGGAGTCCTATCCTTGTTACAGGCAGGAACAAATGAAACAAGCAGTGGAACATCCTGTATCTTAAATGTTATAATCTACATAAGAACATATGAACTAGAAGCAGGAGTAGGCCACTTGTGACCTAGAGCCTGCTTCATCATTCAATAAGATCATGGCTGATCTGACTGTAACCTCAACTTCACATTCCTGCCTACCCGCAATAACCTTTTACCCCCTTGCATATCAAGAATCTACCTACCTCTGCCTTAAAAATATTTAAAGATTCTGCTTCCACTGCCTTTTAAGGAAGAGAGTTCCAAAGACTCACGACCTTCTGAGAGCAAAAAAATTCTCCTCACCTCTGTCTTAAATGTGGGACCCCTGTATTTTTAAACAGTGACTCCTAGTTCTAGACTCTCCCACAAGGGGAAACATCCTCTCCACATCCACCCTGTCAAGACCCCTCAGGATCTCATGTTTCAATCAAGTCACCTCTTATTCTTCTAAAATTCAGTAGATACAAGCCTAGTCTGTCCAACCTTTCCTCATAAGACAACCTGCCCATTCCATGTATCAGTCTAGTAAACCTTCTCTGAACTGCTTCGAATGCATTTACATCCTTCCTTAAATAGGGAGACCAATACTATACACAATACTCCAAATGTGGTCTCACCAATGTTCTTTATAACTGAAGACATAACCTCCCTAGTTTTGTAATCAATTCTCCTCACAATATACGATAACATTCTATTAGCTTTCCTAATTACTTGCTGTACCTGCATACTAACTTTCTGCAATTCATGCACTAGGGCACCCAGATCCCTCTGCATCTCAGAGTTCTGCAGTCTCTCACTAATATGGTTAATAAGGTAATATGGTTATTTTTTATTCTTCCCGCGAAAATGGACAATTTCACATTTTCCCACATTATAATCCATTTGCCAGATCTTTGTCCACTCACTTAACCTATCTATATCCCTTTGAAGCCTCCTTATGTTCTCTTCATAACTTCCTTTTCTACCTATCTTTGTGTAATCAGCAAATTTAGGACTCATACCTTCAGTCCCTTCACGAAGGCATTTATATAAATTGTAAAACTTTGAGGGCCCCAGACTAATCCTTGTGGCACACCACTCATTAGTCCACAGACTATAAGGTTACATAGCACACAGAGACACAGAATGAATGGATTTTACAACAATTTCAAAAAGAGGATGTAAAAGGGGATAATGTCCCTTTAAGGGTCTTATAATTTGTTCATTAGTTTATTTATTAATTAGCTTATTTTATTGATTTACAAAAGAACATATACCCTGAGGTCTCTGCATGCCACTTAAATTACATTCTCATTTATATTGCTTCTCCTTGTTGTATCACCTCTCACCTTCCAAATCTTCAACCTCAACCATTTAGAAGGACAAGGTCAGCAGGTGCATGGAAACATCATCGCCTCCAATTTCCCCTCAAAGCCATGCACCATCCTGACTTGGACATATATTGTCATCACTGCCAACAAGCCAAATTCCTGGAACTTCCCACCTAACAGCATTTTGGAAGTACTGTCATTGTACAGGCTGCAGTAAGTCAAGAGAAGGTCCACCATTACCTTCTCAAGGGCAACTAAGGATGGGCAATAAATGTCATCCTTGACGACAACACCCAAATTCGAGAATGAATTCTTAAAAATGCATCAGTAATCTGATATGTCATGAGCTTGCAGACCATAATTCATTGCTGATTGCCTCTGGTTTGCTGTCCAAGTTCACACTGCACGTCAAATCCTTTTCAAATTTACAGGTTTGTAACTTTGTTCAAATGTTTGATGCAAAGTTGGTTGATATAACAGCTATGACTGGCAATGCTATGCTGAGCTGGTTGACAGTTCACAGGGTTGGACAGGTATTGGGAATTGAAAGTGGAGATGTTCCCTGAGTTGCATGATTGTATGAAGATGCTGACATAGGAAAAGGGACTGGAGAGGAACTGTTGTGTTTCCCAGCTGTGAGAAGCTCCTGGTAGATTGGTAGATATTGGTAGATATGTGAATAGTAGCTTCACGTACTGAGGGGCTGGTGAATTTTTATTACCCATCCCTAATTGCCTTTGAGAAGGTGATGGTGAGCGCCTTTCTTGAACCACTGGAGTCCTTGTGGCTTAGACCCAGCTACAGTGCTGTTAGGGATGGAGTTTCAAAAGTGAAAGAACTACCCAGATGTTTCCAAATAAGGATAGTGTGTAGTTTGGGGGAAACTTGCAGATTTCATTTTTCCCATGCACCTTCTGCTTTTGTCCTTTTAGGCCATAGAGGTCACAGGTTTGGGAGGTGCTGTCGAAGGAGCCTTGGTGAGTTGCTGCAGAGCATCTTGTGGATGGTACACACTACTGCCACTGTGCATTGGTGGTGGAGGGAGTGAATGTTTAAGGTGGTGGCTGGGGTGTCAACCAAGAGAGCTGCTATGTCCTGGATGGTGTGGAGAGTCTTGGGTGTTGTTGCAGGCATACCTTTTCAGGCAAGGGGAGAATACTCCCTCCCTCTGCTGACTTGTGCCTTGTAGATGGTGGACAGGATTTGGGGAGTCAGGAGGTGAATTACTCACTGCACAATTCCCAACCTCCGATTTGCTCTTGTGGTCACAATAATTGTGCAGTTAAGTTTTTGGTCAATGGTTACCACAAGGATGTTGATGGTGGGGGATTCAATGAAGGTACTCTAATTACGCCCCTTCTGGAGGAGCCAACATAAGCTTGTGTACTTGTTACATGTGTAAGGGTTAGTGCTGAGGATGTAGTCAAATCCATGAAAAAATCGATGTTGGTGATGACTATCAGCTTAAAATGAAGAAGACGTTCATAATATTAAAAACAATTGTATCGAAATGCGGTCTTTCACAAACGTGGGTCCCTCCCAAATCATTTCACATCCTCTCTATTTTTTGAAGACTAATCACTGTTGCAATAGTGGCAAGTGTGGCAGCCAACTTTTTACTGCGAGGCTTTATAATTAAAAACTAAAATGAAGAACTTCAAAAATACCAACATCCTCAAAAGTGAGGGCGGAAATAAAATAACTCTTGTTTGGAAATAGATAATGAATTAACCTAGTCAAAATGAACACTTTAGCCCGCGAGAGTTGCTCATGTGTGTTCGGTTCAGGTTATGTGCAATGATAACTGGGTGGGTGAAGACGCATGTGATCATTATGCATTCACACACATTTTGCATACTAATATATCTACAGAAAATATATCGTAAAGGCTGATTTTGTTAAATGGCTGTGTATAAGTTTTTCAATATAATGTGTAGCAACAAATTGACAGGGAAGAACTCATGAAATGAAAATATTTGACAACGGAGCGATGCACTAAAGGTTATTTTTTATTTGCCAGATCCAGCCGTCTGTGAAGCTTTCCAATGCCTGGCTGGACTGAAGTAACATAAATTAGCGTTAATCGTGTCCCCGATGGAGTTGACGTGTTGCATATAAGCGTCCTTGCCTTTGCTGTGTGTGTGTGTGTGTGTGCGCGTGTCTGTGGAAGAGAGAGGGAGATGCGACAGGGGAAGACGCGGCAGGGATTACAAATAGGCTCGGTGCGCAGTCTCGGCTTCAGCCACTTGCAATCCACTCATTCCCAGCAAGCAAACCGGCAGCAGAGACAGCAACTCCTGCTAACACAACAGCCCTATAGAAAAAAAAAACACAGGTACGTGTTTTTCTCCCTACTCCTCTGTGAATACATGTATTTTTGCTCAAGACGAAAAAAAGTCGATAAAATAACATTTCGCTGAGGCTAATCGTATGCTTTTTTGCTTAAAATAAGAGACTATTTTTGAAATATATGATGATTCATTTTACAGGGTCCTCACTGTAAATGATTCAGCCGATAACCCGATGGGGTGGATATTATAGATGTCTATAATGAGAATGGTGCCCGGGTAGGGCCGGACATGCTATCGCTATATGTTTTTTTTTTCCATCTACATCTCTGCATTCACATATAGGAGCTAGACTGGGAGCTGATTTTTTTTTTCATTTTAACTGCCGCTTCCCCTCCATCATGATACTTCGCCACCGTGGCTGAGGCTATTCCCAGATATCTATTGACAGTATCTATGGCGAACTACAGCCATGCAGCTACTGGGAGCAGCGAGAACCTTTTGCAAAATGTGTCTCCTTTGGCGACGTTCTTCAAGCTGACATCCCTGGGTTTCATCATTGGGGTCGGCGTGCTAGGAAACCTTCTCATTTCCTTCCTTCTGGTCAAAGACAAGACCCTGCACCGGGCTCCCTATTACTTCTTGCTGGATCTCTGCTCCTCCGATATCATCCGTTCGGCGGTGTGTTTCCCCTTCGTGTTTCTCTCGGTGAAAAACGGCTCCTCCTGGCCCTATGGGTCCCTCAGCTGCAAAGTGATCGCCTTCGTCGGGGTCCTGTCTTGCTTTCATGCCGTGTTCATGCTTTTCTGTGTGAGTGTCACCCGGTATATCGCCATCGCCCACCACCGTTTCTACTCTAAGAGGTTGACTTTCTGGACCTGCCTGGCGGTAATCTGCATGGTCTGGACCCTGTCAGTGGCCATGGCTTTCCCTCCAGTCTTCGATGTGGGCACCTACACATTCATCAGGGAGGAAGAGCAGTGCATCTTTGAACACAGGTACTTCAAAGTCAACGACTCCCTGGGCTTCATGCTCATGTTTGTGGTGATAGTCCTGGCCACTCACATCGTCTACCTGAAGCTGATTTTTTTCGTTTACGATCGGCGCAAGATGAAGCCCGTCCAGCTGGTGCCAGCAGTCAGCCAGAACTGGACTTTCCACGGACCAGGGGCCACTGGG
This sequence comes from Carcharodon carcharias, assembly GCF_017639515.1. Taxonomy (NCBI): domain Eukaryota; kingdom Metazoa; phylum Chordata; class Chondrichthyes; order Lamniformes; family Lamnidae; genus Carcharodon; species Carcharodon carcharias. The sequence goes on along the minus strand of NC_054487.1, from coordinate 53,281,753 downwards.
CAGGCGGCTGCCAACTGGATCGCTGGCTTTGGCCGGGGACCAACTCCCCCGACTCTGTTGGGAATCAGGCAAAACCCCCAGGGCCAGGGCATGAGGAGGAGGCTGCTGGTCATGGACGAGTTCAAAACAGAGAAGAGAATAGGCAGGATGTTCTATCTGATCACCTTCTTCTTCGTAGCTCTCTGGTGCCCATATCTGGTAGCTTGTTACTGGCGTGTTTTTGTGAAAGGTCCTGCAGTTCCACGTGGTTACCTGACGGCTGCTGTCTGGATGACTTTTGCCCAGGCTGGTGTCAACCCATTCATCTGCATCTTCTCCAACCGGGAGCTAAGACGTTGTTTCAGCACCAACATCCTTTACTGTCGAAAATCTAGGTTACCAAGGGAACCTTACTGCGTTATATGACCATTTATACTGTTTGTGTCTGAGATTTATTCGACGGAAATTACCCTGATTTTATCAGGCAACAGACGAAGCAGTAATTGTCATGGTCTGCAGGAGTGGAGCCCCTTCTGGATAGGGCGGTTCATGAGGAAGTGATGGATCAACCTCCGCAGAATGGTCCTTAATTTATTTCTGCTACTCTTGTTTTAACGTTGAAGGTATTTTCAATACAATTTACGTAAAGAAAATAATACTATTACCATAAAGTCTGCACATTATTTTACATTTGGCTTTGTTTCTGAAGTAACCAATGCAGAAATCACAGACTGCAACCTTAGAATATATATTGAGAGCATTAGACTCCTTTTGTATTTTTTAAAAAGAAATCTTTTGAATCCATTGATTAACACCAGACAAAACATGTTTACATCTTTTTTGAGTTAATCGAAAGTGACAGAATACATATATCAATTGAGTGGTGGGAATGCATGAAAGAGTTAATGTTTGAACATGTACAAATTAGTCCTTTCAACTTTCCCTTTAACCCCACATTGGATCCTGGTTTATTCAAACTTGATCTAGATACAGTATTTTGTTTTCACCCTGAATAAGTATTTTTTTTCTCTGCCCAATCACATTTCTGCAGAACAGCACACACTGGATATCTGTTTCTATATTATTAGACAGCTGTCATGTCCAGAACAGAACAAGTTAGTATCAAACCCTGCACAATTTGTGAAATATTTATTCTATGGATGCATATTGTTTAATCCTGTCTTTCATGTCCCAGCTGTGAGATTCTTGTCCTATTAAGTACTCATTTTCTCTGGTTTCTGAAAAGGTGAAATGATTTAATCAATTCCCTTACTGTTAGGAGGTTGGGGTGTGTGCAAAATGAAATGCAACTACATCTGACAAAATAATTGTGTGGGATCTCATCAACATTTTGGAAATAAAATGTATGTCATATATAGTTACCAATTGAAATTAATCCAACTGCTCTTTCTTGAAATTGAAAATAATTATTTTTTAGAAGTTTACGAGTATGCGTAAAATGTCAACCTGATGATTCTTTGTAATTAGTCTAAAAGAGTTAACATCTGATGGAACAAATGAATGATTGAAGGGATCCATAAGATTGATTGAAGGCATAATACCAAAGAACCCCTGTGTACTTTATCATCATTAATGTTTAAATTAAGTAACATTCTTTGTATGTGTCTTGTGTGTTAATATAAGATAATTTTATCATTGCAAAATCAGAGACAAAAAATGTAAAGTTGCTTGTGGGTATTGTGTGTGTAATGACATAATAGTGAAACTAATTGAACCTAAAATGTATTAATTACAAAGCCATATAATTCATGACCTTTGACCTTTTCATAATAAAATTTTTTAAAATTCTGTTTCCATTTTAAGTTGTTTTTGTTCCTTTATTCCCCCATCTCTCATTTTTTTTTGTTTCTTTAAAGCTTAATTCAACTTCCATTTGTCTTTCTTGTGCTTTTCACATTTTCATTTTTGTTTTTAATCAATCCTTTCATATAAACACAAAATAGTCGGCCTCCCTTCCCATTTTTATATTTGCTTATTTCTTCCTATCATTGTGTTATTAATTTCTTATTTTCCTTTTTATAGTTTTCCTCTTTTTGAATCTCTCATTCATTATGCTAATTCTTTCCTCACCCATTTTCTGTTCCTTCTTTGTTGTATTTTCCAGTTCAAACTTGTTTGTTTCCTTCACAATATTTTTAATTTCATACTTCCACTTTCTATTATCACTGTTGGCCTTCACTATGTTATTTTCAAGACTTTTCTATAGCACTATAAGATTTAAGTGAGAAGCAAATAGCAATCTTTCAGTGACTAAAGTCATTGATCAATAAAAAGAAAGTGACTCAAAATTAACAGTACTTTACCAGCTATAATTTAAATCTGTTGCCTTTACAGCAATTCCTTATTTTCATTTCTTAAAATATAACAGAATGTTCTAGGTGTAGGCACACAGTAGGTGTCATTTGCTTGATTAAGAAGACCTAATGGAAGAGTGGAATTCAAGTCCCAGTTTCGGCTGCATCCAACTTGCTTCTTACTGAGTGGTGAGTTGCTTATCTCAGGTAGGTTATCACAGCAGCAAAGAAGCAAAGCACTGGCCTAACAGGAGTGACAATGCCCCATATACTGTCATTGTTTCTGTTAGTGGTCATAGCTAATTATAAAGAATAAAAATAAATTACATTCATTAAGATCTAACTCTCAGGAAGCAGAACTGGTGTATTGGATATGTAACAAAGATCTCTGGATAATTTTCTCCTTTTTTGTTAGTAAAATTCATTTGAGGGTCAAAGGCTCTGAATTAGGTTTGTTTTTGCTTTAATATCATTTTCATAATTTAAGCATCCAGCCTAATCAGTGATCTCTATGTACTTTGGTTGAGTTAGATATATGAGTGTCGGTAGATGGATAGCATTACAAAACTATGATGGAGTAACAAAATAAAGTTGAAGAAAGCATTTTTATCTTCCTTTGATATATATTTTATTGATTTCATAATCTTGCCACAAATACCTAGCAGAAAATAACTCCATTGTTAATTTGACCCATGTTTAGGGCCTGATTTTATTCTGGAGAAGTGAATGGGTTTTGAGTGAGTTAAAATCAGGCCCTTAGAATCTAAAATTGTAACGCAACGAAAATGTTGATTTGTATTTTGTTTCTGGTTTCATTCATTTGCAATTTGAATCGCTCACATATCTGAACCCACAACCTTAGCAGTTTCTCATTCTATTATAGTTAAGTATATAACATATGCTTGATACAGAACAATATTGGTGTTTGATTACCTTGCAGCTACTGTTTGGAAGTGCAGCACAGACTTTGAGATTTCACTGATAAGTCTATAAAATATCATGACAAGTTGTACGGAGGCTGGCTGCACATTCTTTTTAATATTTCTATTGTGATTGATGTATATTTTACTGGTTTTATGATATGTTGTGATTTCAATTAATTATCAACAGATGGTTTGCACTATTCCTTTGTGAAAACATTTCATCCCTGTAATTTCCTGTTTGATACGTTCCAATCATCATAATTTAACAAATTGCATTGTTTCATTTTTGGCTGTTTAGCAGGAGAATGCACTTTTCTCTCACCACAAGACATTGCACTGAAAACTGCTGCTGTTAGATCATCTGTTGTATACCAGTGCCATCAGGCAATTATCTATATTTGCAAATTACTGATTAAACAATGCAACCTTGTTATACTGTAAAGACTGCTCAACAAAGAGCATGTGAATATTTGTTGAAATCTTTTGTTCATAATAATATGGTACCACTGATATATATGCTATACAAGAGCTATAAAAATGGAACGATATTTTCACATTTTTATTTACTCCAGTAATATATACATTCCCCGAGGAAATGTTCTCTTCATAGCTTTGGGGGCTTTTTTAATTTTGTAAAAATTGAGCCTATGCAACTTTCTTGGTGAGTTACTTGAGTCACATGATAATATTTAGGGAACTATAAGCAAAAGCAACTCCAATAAGAAACAAGTTTTATCTATCTCTATAAACAGCTAGGTCACTCAATAAAAGAAAAATGATTTTGAATGTGAAGATCGGGTTCAAGTTCTCTGTCCTTTGGGGTTTCAACACCTTATAACTGAAATTACAGAAGTCTATAAATCTACTGCCAAACAATCAATATATATATAATTTTAAATGACTGTGGATTAATATTCAATATTTTCCTTTCATTCTCTTTCAGTTGGAAGAGTAAATTAGTTATCTATTTTCCCAAATAATCTTATTCAGTTCCCACAGAAAACTCCAATCCTTTCCTCCGCCTTAATGCCCAACCAAGATGCTTGCTCAGGTCAAGTGAATGGATGTGCAACCTGAGTGTGCTGTCTAAGCAAGAACTGAGCATCAAACCATTACTGATTTGTCCTAATACCACATACATCCACTTGCCCAACATTCTCCAGCTTTGTCCCTGCCCCTGCTGAAAATCTTTCTCTTGCTTTTGTAACTTTAAGATTTGATTTCATGAAAGCTCCCTTTATTGACTTCTAGAGTAGTCACTGCACTAAATTAAGCCTGTTGAAAACTCCAACTGTTTGCCCCACATGCCCACCACTCAGTAAGCACTTTTAAATATCACTTCAATAAGAATTTAATTTATGTGAGATGCTTGGAATACTTTGAGGATGTGAAAGCTGCTTTCTAATAGCAATTTCTTTATTTCCTTCTTTTTTCTTCTTAATTTCTATTGATTCCTTCTTTCAAAAATTCAAAATCCTTCTATGGCCCTATTGTTTGGCCACAGCTAGAGTATTGCATCCAGCTCTGATCACCACACTTAGGAAAGGTTTAATGGTTCTTGAGAGGGTGCAGAGGAGATTTACCAGAATGGTTTCAGGGGTGAGGAATTTTAACTACAAGGTCAGGTTGAAAAAGTTGTTTGTTCTCCTTGGAGCACAAGAGGTTGAGGGGAGATTTGATAGAGGCATAGGCATAAGATCAGGACAGATTTGGATAAGATAGACAAAGATAAGCTGTTCCCATTAACTGATGGTACAAGGACTAGGGGACACAGATTTATGGTTTTGACCAAGAGATTTGGGGGGAAATGTGAGGAAAAACTTTGTACTCAGCGGTAAAGCGAAGACAGCCGATGATTTTAAAAGGAAATTGGATGGGTATTTAAAGGAAATAAAATAAGAAGGCTATGGGAATATAGCAGGGAAATGGGACTGACTAAGTTGCTCTACAGAGAATCAGTTGAAGGGTTGAAGGGCTGAATGGCCTCCTTCTGTGCCGTAATAATTCTTTAACTGTATGATTCTGTGGCTCGATATCATGCCACATCTCTACAATCTCCTCCAGTCCTACAACCAGTCACAACCTATGCTCTCCCGACTTCAGCTTACTGTGCACAATTCCCTCTTTCTCTCCCCCCCACATCCACTCCTCCCACCCCACAGCCCCACCAAGCCATCGAGGTTTTAGTTATTGAGATCCAGGACTCTGGAATTCTATTCCTCAAGGTCTTTGCCTTGCAATTTCATTCTCCATCTTTAAATGTCTCCTCAACCAGTCCTTACAACCATGCTCCTGGCCAGTTGTCATAATTCTCCAATCTCCACTCTAACAGCCTGTACTTTCATATATAAAATGCCTCGAATCTACTAATATATTAAAGTCACTATACAAATCCAAACTTTATTGTCTTCAATACCTATAAATTTTAGGCAAAGGTATTAGGGATTATGAAATTAAGTTGGGTAGTTAAGATACAGATCTAATTGAATGGTGGAACAAGCTCAAAGGGCTGAATGACCTACTTCTGTTCCTATGTCTTTATACTTTCTTATCTTGAGAGAAATAACCTGAGTTTGCCTGGTCTTTCATCACAGTTCAGTTCCTTAATTGCATATATAATCTTAATGATTCATAGCTATATTTTCTCCAAGATCCCAAGGTGGGACATTCAAAAATGTACACAATATTACAAATGCGGTGTGACTAAAGTTTTGTACAATAACGGTAGCATTTATTTATTCCATTGTGTGATCAATTCCTGCATCCATTTGGTACTGGCAAACAAGATTTTAATGACTTCTATACATTTTTTGTTGAGCCATCACAATGGTTCTCAATTTGCATTTTGCACTTATCTGCCATTCTTACATCTGTAATGTACTACCTTACACGTTATGTTAAACAGCATCTGTCTTTGTTCTGCCATTTGGCTAATTTACTCACATATTTCTGCAATTCCCTGCTTTCTTTGCAATTCACCTAACCTAGTTTCTTCTGCTATAGCTTCTTATTATATCCAGCAGTGCACTTGACTTGCAACAATATAAAGTGTCCATTTATTTCAGAAATTGGGTGATATGGTGATTTCGGATCTGTGATCACAATGTGAACAAGAGAATTTAACTATTGCCATCAGTTCACTTGGTACTTTTAGTAAGGTTGTTCTGTTAATAATTACCTGCCCTAGCTTGTGTTTTTGTTGAATGCAACCAATATTAATAAACTGAAATAAATTGCAACTTGACGGATCAAATATTCATTCCATATTTATTTAAATGTAGATAATTAATGTTATTGGTCTTCATATAGGTCGGTAGTGACACTCTCTACCCATCTCATTAAGCTACCAAATCACTTTAGCTGAAATAATGATAACCGAGAAATTAAAGTGACTGGAAATTTTAGGCCTAAATCACCCAGTAATTTATGTAATGTATATCATATAACTAAGCAGACCACTGTAGTCCTTTGAATCATGCAAGATTTGAGATTGAATAGAGAAATCTATCAATTGTTGCTTATAAGATTGAAAATGGAATAATGCAACATATTGAACTAATTTCAATTTTGATCAACAGAAAATTAAATAATCATGTATGCATAATTATCGTGAATCTACCTGGTATGACCAATATGTATTTTGATGTATAGATTTGATCTTTCAGATCCTAATCCAAACAAAAAATGTATTTTCAGTAACAAAACATTGACATTTTTTTGTTGATTTTAGTTTTTAAGTTTGATAATTAATCATCTTTAAAAATATCCAATTTTACTTAACTTTATAAAAGTATATTTTTATATATGTTTATTATTAAATGTTATAATATAGCTCAAGGAAAAAAAATCAAAATTGAAGAATATCTAATTTGCATTATTCTGAGCATAAACCAAAATATTAGTTTTTTGTTGGATAAGTGTGACCACAATGAGGCAACATATTTAAACCTTAATATCCTACACTACAGAATAATTGAGTATGAGTTTGCACCCCTCTCCCCCCAATTGTGCCACTATTAAGTTCCAAAGCCATTCACAAACTTTTAGTGGCAGAACAATGAGCACTCCAAAGCAAGTCAATTACCAGTCCCCTCAGACAAGCAATGTACAATTTGGAGATCCAAACAATAAAGAGAGAAAATAAGTGAGAGAAAAATGAAGACTTTCAGTCTTAAATGTGTATATAGGATGTTGTCTTTTGTCTTTATTAAGGCAAAGAACGTCAGTGTTGGGAAATTAGGCACTTTCCCTTTTTTAACCCCAGATCAAGGATAATATAGCTTATAAGCAATGTTAAAAACTTGCACTTGTACAACACCTTTCACTTTTCTAGGACATAATAAAAGTGCAACACAGCCAATGAACTGTTATTTGGCAACTTGAACAGTTGTTTGCCATACAGCGAGGTCCCACAAACAGCAAATGAGATAAGTGACCAGTTAATCTGTTTTTGATGATGTTAGTTGAAAACGTAACATTGGTCAGGATGCCAGGAGAACTCTTTGCTCTTCTTCAGGGTCTTTGTTTAATGGTAATCTGAAATACAGCACTCCCTAAATATTGAGGAATTGCACTGACGTGTCTGCCCTAGATTACATGCTCAGAACCTGAAGTGGAGCTTGAACCTTTAAGTGTCTGACTCTGGCAAGAGTGCTGCTACTAAACCAAATTAACAAATTTTTAAAAATCCTTTGCTGTGTTTTAGCAGTGTGTTTTCATGGCAACATCAAAACTTCAAACTAGTCTTTATTTTTTAAATGATACATATTTATAATGTTATTTTGAACTGAAATAGCTTGGGGTGAGACTTTGGGTCAATGCCAATGTTAGCATCTGCTTCAGAGCATTCACAATCAAAGCCAATTTTTAAATATTAAATTAACAAAGCACTATGACAAAATGACAAGGTTTCTAAGCATGCTACCTAGCATCAGTAAAATCACTCTATAAGATTAGAGAATAGTTTTAATTTTGCTCAGGAGTATGGCTAATTGAATTGCATATTGTAAATCAGATTAATATATCACAAAGCCAAATTTTCTTTCTCCACTAGAAACTGCACCAGATACCTCACTTTTCATAATCACCTTTTTGTACAGTACTGTACATTTCACAAATTTACCAAAAGTAGCTTGGCTGAGATTAATCAACTTTATTTAAGAAATGCAGTTTTTGTTCTGACACACAGTCATGTTTATGCATGCTAACTTTAATTTCTAGTTAATACATTCATTGTTTGTGTTTGCAAACCTTTAAAATCAAATACAGCCAAAATTGAACGCGAGAATGACATATTATGAATTCCAAGAAACTACACTACAGATGATAGGGTACAAAATCCTCTTAGGATTCACCACACATTCCGCTCTTAATCAGAACTGAGGCTATATGAAAAGATGATGTCCTGGAAGAAGATAGAACTGTAGATGATGAGTAGTGACAGAAGTCTGAGAATAAATTGTTTATTGGTCTAGTTGTTTGAAGAACATGGCAACTAATTAAATAGGCACAACATTTTACAAGAGGAAGAAATATAATTTGAACAAACTCAGTTCCTGAAAACATAACATAGGCCTGTAATAGTTTTTATTATTCTATTTTAAATTGGGTATATTTTTAAAATGCTAAACAGAAGTGAAATGAACTCACTGAAAAATTGAGAGAGAAAGCTGCTACACAGTGACAAGTTACACATCAAATATGAAACTGCATGACACTCTACAGTTATCATCATTAAATACATGGTGCTTACCGATATATTCATAGCATCAATTTCAATCACACCACTGTAATTCAACTACTCCTGAATGAGATGTGATCATCTTTTATTTCAGTTCCTAACATAGTCTTGCCTACACACAGTATGCAGTAACATGATGTCATATTGCAGAATTCTGGGATCAAAGCAATTATTAAAAACATATCTAAAAGGCAAATAAACTGATTATAATATTTTTAAAAAAACAAATGAGGAAGGTTGAAGAATGCTCTTCCACCAGAAAGATTTACTTAAAATTCTGAGTGTTATTTATATATAGCCATGCTTGCACTGAAAAGTAGCTGGCAGATTGTGAAGTTAATAATACTTTGGCCCAGATTTTTTGGTCAGGAGAAAGGTGCCCAAAAAGATAAAAAGATCAGGTGGTTGGGGTGGGGGGGTGGGGGGCGGGGGGTGGTGGAGGGGTGTGGGCAGGGTGTTGGTGGTTGGTGGTAATTGGTCCACACTAGCAGCGTAAAATGGGCTTATAGTGAATTGGCAGCTGATTATTTACTGTGCCTGAACTTCTTTCCGCTGAATTTCGCAGGACGATGGTTCAAATGCTCTTTGGAGTCTTGTTTCCTAGTTACACTGTTACTTCTACTTAGATTGAAATTAAAAATTTTGTCAATATTTTCCAAGTCAATGAAACATAAAAACTGGGTTAAAAAACAGCCACTGATGCACTACTACCCATTTTGCATTGTTGGTGTACCCCTGTTTCACCCACCACCATCCTCCATCTTCACCCCACCCCCTCCCCCTCCCCCTACCCCCCACCCCCACATCACCAGCAACCTCTGTGACGTGATTTCACTTCTCCTGATAATGATGTAATTCTGACACCAACTATAGGGATCTTTGACATCCAGCAACAGTGATGTCATCAACGAGTGTTAAACAGCCATTCACATTGAAGAATTCTCAGACTGCAAACCAGGAAGCAAAAAGGTCAACATTCTCTCTTCTTGTGGGTCCTGGTGATGATCATCTCCTTGAAACATTAACTTTGGATTGTCTCTTCACAGATGCTGCCAAACCTGTTAAGTATTTCTAGCATTTTCTGTTTCATTTCAAATTTCCACCATCTGCCCTATTTTGCTTTTCTGATGAGCAAGTAAAAAGCCCTAGTTATCATTCACTTCTAAATCATTTTACAGAGGGCTATAAAGATTGACATATACATATGGGATTAAGATAGAAACTGGAAGATAATTAAAACATTTTTTAATTATATTAAAAAACTTTTTTTTATTATAATGAGATATTGACATTCCACAAACACTACTGAAGTGTTGCTCATTCATTTGGAATAACTGATTTCAGATTTTATAATAATTTCTATGAATCTAATTTACAAAGGATGCTGTAAATACAGTTTTTTCAATAGGCTGCTGTGAAAAGTTCAGCTGATCTATGCCTCTGACTTGAAAGCTTATTCCTAGGTGTCAGTGGGGCAAGATCTGGTTTGCTCAATGTTGATGATTGTGTGTATCTGGTTCTTGCTTTTGTTAATATTCTAGAAGATGGGCACTAAACAGTGAAGAAAGGAAATGAAAACGTTGCTGATATTCAGCAAAGATAGCATCGTTTTGCACTGAAAACATTACTCAGTTCATCACAAGCTCTGGTTTCAACTACATTGCTTCAAGAAACTTCTTTCACAAAAACCTGCGCACGGGTCTCATTCAGATTTCTCCCCTTCAATGATTCAATAACAACTTTTGGCAAGCAATCGGTTTACTTATTTTAAAATATATCTATACTTGCCCACTGGTAAGTTAGCTTTAAGAGATGTCTCTTGTATTTTCTAGAACACATTTAGAGTGCAAACTTGTAGAGTGTTTTGCTAATTCACAAGCCTGGAATTTGCTTTTTCATGTTTCTGCTGACACATGTCTTATGTTCTACTCTTCATATTATGTACTATTTCTGCCCTTTGACAATTAAAATAAACCAAGCGTAATAAAATAAAATCAAGATCTAAAGTAGTGTACCAATCAGAATTCATCTGTGCTTGCAAATTGTCTGGTCATTGACTTGTCAAAATGAAAATGGCTGTTATCCTTTTCTCTATCATTCTTGGGAAGCCACTGAATATTAACTTACTTTCAAGAAGTACTGGTGATTTGGTCTACGTGAAGAAGGGCAAATCTGTCACCATTTATGATCTCAGGAGATCCTAGCTTTCCAAGACATATGACAGCAAAATAATTTACTTCGTTCTATATCAAACTGAACCTATTGGCAACAAGCAAAAATGTAACTATTTCAATTTCATTTAAAAAGGAAGTAATGCATTTAATAAAGTGATGGTATCCATAAGAATCCAGTTGTAATGTTATGTCCATTCTTCGGCAGTTTAATGAAGTATTTCAAAGGGATGGGATTGCAAAGTTACATCAATAAGATTTTTTTTCTTTAAATGTAGTTTAACAAAAATAAACATTGCATTTGTTTTAATTTAAATATGTTTGATTGAAAAAAGGGGTGCTGAAATGATAATATCATCAATGTCCAAGATTGTATGGTCAGTGGTGAACTGGCAATGCTCACTGCTGACCTCAAAGAAAGCTGTCCATAAAGCTCTAGTGATTCCTATGGTATAGATTTCCCTTTCCTGAGGTGAATTTGAATTTGTCACCAAGTCAAGGGAATCTCCAGGCATCCAGCAACATTGATGTCATTAAGCAGGATAAGCAGCCAATCACATTGAAAAATTCTCACAGACAGCAAACAAGGAAATAAACTGCACTGATTATCCTTCATTGTTTTACATTTTCCAGATATTGAAATAAAAATAGGAGAAGCAGAAATGTTTTTTATTATATTAGTAAACTTCGAATTTTTTTATCACAATGGAAAAAATTAAGAGAGAAGGGGTTACTGAGTCACCAGTGAGGAGATGCACTTCCTTTGCCATCCTAGCTTGTGGGTCACACTTGGGTAAGGTGTAGTACCTGCTAAGCCCCCTGAGCCAAGGATTATGAGCAAGTTAATGACTGCTCTTGGAGGATGAGCCGATCAAAAACCAATGGCAAGACAGCTGGATGAACCAATCTCAAAGGTGAACAGCTGATCTTTCAGCTGATCTGGTGAAAGCACCCTTCAGAAGAGAGAAAATGATCTGGGAAGAGGATTAGGGCCCTCATTTTGTACCATCCTAGGAATATTAAGGCAAAGTCAACAACACAGCACCAATAATAGCACGAAGGATACCAACAACAATGTAGAAGGTATTTTGCTTAGTAGAGGTATGTGCAGTGGGTATCACCTGACAGCCAAGCTGTTGGCTGCTATCAGGGACAGTGAAAGTTGGAGAGCCATGATCACCAACATTGTAAAACATTGCATCTGAAGAAGAAGAAGAAAAATTTGCCATTGAACAAATGTAAAAGTAATTTTCCAGGGACAGAGAGGTTCTCCAGCAGTATTTATGTCTTAGTACACCATTAGAAACCCAATTACACTTCATTAACAAGACCTAACTTTTTCAGGCGTTTTTAACAGCGATATTACTTCATAAAATAGGAAGTTCTCAATAATTTCTAGCAGGTTTTTGAATGCAAGAACTTCAATAGCTCACCCTGTGGAGGTGCAGGAAATCATTGACAGCAGCTTCTGTGGGTGGAATCTTGTGCCCTTGCTGGCGGTGAGCTTGGAGGTGGGAAGGGCATGCAATTCAGTGGGATGGTGTTGTGTTCCTGCCTCCGCTAGAATTAAGTTCGACCTTCCCACCCTGCTGCCTATTGAGGCCCTTAAGTGGCTAATTAATGACCACATAAGGGCCTCATCCTATCACCGCTGTTTTTAACCTATTGGCAGGCAGGCCTGTCGACATGCAGTGTGTACAACAGGTAAAACTGTGTGGCTAGCTCATCACCTCTGGTGGGGAGGGGCTCCCTTGATCAAACATGCTCAGTGTCTGATTGAGGGACTTGAAATATCAGGAAGGGGGGGTGGCACTGAGAGCCATCCCATTGCTCTTGCTGTTGACTGTCCTACATCCCTCCCTCAATGACTCCCACCCACGACAACCACCCACCCCACAACACACATTACTTACCTGTGGCCTGGGTCGCCCTGCGAACCTGGGTTTCCAGTCAATATTTTTCATGCAGGAGCCACCACTTCCCCCAAGCACAAGAGCTGCTGTTCTCTGATTGGCTGGCAGCTTTTGGTAGGCGTGACGACCTGGAGGTCTCGATTCCAGGGGAAGGCCCACCTCTGGCCTCGCCACTGCCTGATTGGCTTGTGGCTCAGTGGGCCTCCCTGAAAAGAGGCAGCATGGATCTTTCATTGGCACTTGGTCAGTCCCCGCACCTCAAGATTTCGTCATCTGGCAGAAAGCAACCACAAACAACTGCAGTACTTTGCCAAGCATAATCATGGACTGTTCCACTGGAAGTCCATAGTTGCCAATGCCCTCTTAGGGCATGGTACCTGAAGGAGGAGGAGGAGGAGGGGAGGAGCAGCAAGGGACCCAGCACCAAGCCCTGAGGAACTCCATTGGAAACAGCCTTCCATTCACAAAAGCACCCGATGAACCACTACTCTTTGTTTCCTGCTACTGAGCCAATTTTGGATCCAGATATAAGACCTGTGTGAGAAATGGAATAGTAGGTAATGGAAGTTGCCTCTAATGTGAAGTTAAATTCAAGCATTTGGTTTATGTATCATGCTATCCCCTAAAGAGCAAATTATGTTATTGAAATAAGAACTAGTTTTATTTTGAACAGATCTATATCTTTGCTTTATAAAGAAAAGAACAAGCCACAGAACCCACCTTCTGATTGCTACAAGTTCAACTGTAAATGTTTATGTTTCATAACAGATTCTAAGGCCTTCAAAAATATCTAGTGTCAAAATGCTCAACATCCTTTTTTATGAGTTTGCAATTTAAATAGGTATTAGTGGATTTTATATGACCATCAAAGGACTGCATTTTATGTGCCTCCACTGGGTGCGTTTTCACCGGGGGTGTCATGTAAAATAGGGCAGGTGCCCACCCCACTACCTGCCCACCCACTCCTCAGATCACCCCCAAAACAATGGGGGGAGGTGGTGAGTGGGCGCCAATATCGGCAGCCCACCTGCCATGTTTAAATAGATAATCAGGGGCCAATTAGGCTTGTTACCAAGCCAATTGACCCTGATAACACACTGTCCATAAAACATTTGGCGTGGGCAGTTGGGTGGGAATGGGCAACCCAATTTTTAAAATAATCTCTTCAAAGGACAGGAAAGAAGTAGAAGGCTGGGACTCTATTTTCGGGTGCAACCGTTTGCTGATTGGCAATCCCTCTAAGATTTTACATGTGAAAAGCGTTTTACTTGTACAGCAAGATTTCTATTCGCTCATAGGAAGTCACTGGCTAGGCCAGCATTTCTTGTCCATCCCTAATTGTTTAGAGGGCATTAAAAATACCAACTACATTTCTGAAGTCACATGTAGGCTAGCAGATTTCCTTCCCTAAAGGGCATTGATGGGTTTTTACAACAATCATTTCATGGTCAATATCAGACTTTTAATTCCAGATTTTTACTGAATTCAAATTTCACCATCTGCCATGGTGGGAGTTGAACCCAGGCCCCCAGAGCATTACCCTGGGTCTCTAGAACATTAATCCAGTGACAATACCACTTTGCCATCACCTCCCCACACAGTATGGTATATTATTTTAATGTGATGTTTCTGGGCCAGTTTGCACAGCCTAAAACTAACATAAAAGTTTGGGATTGACCACATGCAATGTGCCTCATTGATTTAATTAAGGGTTAGCCTCTTACTTCTCATCCAAAAGGTTGTAGGTTTAAGCCTCACACCAGAGACATGAGGACATGATCCAGGCTGACACACCAGTGCAGAGGTGTTATCTTTCAGATTAAACCAAGGCCCTGTCTGCCTTCCTCACTGCTCACTTGCACTATTTATATGATCAACTCAGCATTTAAACACTAATGTCATACAACTCTAAATCAGTTTAAAAGGCAATGCAAAGTGTGGAAAATAATAAACTGCATGTAGACAGCTCATCATCTATACCTACTCTGACTGTGTATTGAATTTTTAAAAATTAAAGTTAAAAATTGAAAGAAAACACTTTCAAGGTTTGTTTATTACACATAAATCTCATTCAGCTTGAGTAGTGAACAGGGTATGTTGCAATAAATGAGATTTACTTGTACTTCTCCTTGAAAATCATTTGAACAAGTAGATGCAGGAGTCTGTTCTAGTAAAGAAAGCACCCTTTTTAAAATTAGTAGCGTTTGAGGATGGGTCTTCTTACTTTTGAGTTATTCATCAAAACAATAGCATTCATACCATTTCATGTCTGTTATTCACAGATTTATTAAGCACACAATAATAACTATGATTGACAATAATTAAATTGTACACGTAATAGCAACAATTAAGACAAAACCATTGAATTTTTGGTCAGGACATTCAAACGTTACGTTTGCATATTTCAGCATATTTTGTTGGCCAAACCTTTGAATTCCAAAGTAGGTAGGGTAGAAATTGGTCTGCACTCATTTTTGGGGATAGAGGTTACATTTCACAACTTGCCACACCCATTGCTGTAGAGACAGGAAGCATGCAAATTTAATGCTCCCTCCTCTTTAGAATTATTTCAGGATGTAGCCCAGCATGACCTACTGGCTAGCTGCATTCTCAATGGGGAGCTTAATAGTGTGTGAGGCTAACACATGTTCCAGCTGCTCTCCTGCTCTTAAAGTCAGTCTGTCCTTCCTAAAGGGAAACTGCATTGGATCACAGGAGGCTGTAATTGAATTATGTGACTGCAATTCTGAACATGGGAAATGGAAGGCCAGGGTAGAGAGATGGCTCCCAGGTTCACCAATGCAGCCCTGGAGGCCATATTGATGGACATGGAAGGTGGCAATGTTTAAAAGGAGCCAGGAGGTCCTCAGGACAGACCTTTCAAATGGAGTGGGAGCAGGTGGCAATGGAGGTCAATGCCCAGAGTCTGGCCCAAGTACTTAGCAGCAGCGCTGGAAGAAGTTCAATGACCTCACATGCATAGTCAAGGTTAGTGAATACATCTTCACATGATATCTCATAGCCACCAAGCCAACATCCTCTCACACTGCTCAATGCACTACACCCATCACTCACCCAGCAATAGTCCCTTATGCTCAGGACTCATGCCTAGCATTCATATATTCCACATCACCCACAAACACCTTCCCATGATGCCAACCTCAAATTTACATCTTGCTGCTTCCACATTGCTTCAGGTATTCATCTATAGCAGGCACATCACCCAACACTGTGCAACACAATCATTGGCATTCTGGACAAGGCCACCTATAACAGGAGGGAGCAGCAGGGAACTGATGAGGGGAGGTAACACGACTTCATTGACTTAGCCAGAGGGAGAAAATGGTGCTTCACGTCATGAAGTCAGCTGCAAAAAGCCCATTGCATCTGGAGTCATTAAGACACTTCAGGATGATGGTAGGTTACTGCCCTATTCCCCTTCTCAACTGCCTTCTCATCCTGCTCTCCAGCATGATGTGAAAACTGCAGATGGTGTGACCATAGACCTAATGTTTTCCACTGCCCCCCACCCCCCCATCCCCCACCCACCCACACTGCCTCAGCTCCATCCTCCCCTACGGCTTTAATGCTTTTTGATACCCAAGAAATGCCACCTGCCTAACCACAGCATGCTCAGTTGGAAGACAGTGAGAGAGCAACACACACCGGTATTCAGGGAGCACTGCCACTTGATCCGACACTCAGAGCCACCAGCTGAGGGTAATACACAGTCAGGATCTGCAAGTGGCGAGTCACCAAGCACACTTGCAGTCAGAACAGGAGGAAAGGGTAGCACCCTAGAGGGTGAAGTCACAGACAAGGGACTCAGATGAAGACATTGATGGGGCAGTATTCTTGAGAATGCTAATGAGCAAGCACACAGAGATGGTTGATGCATTGCCAAGACTGCCAGAGAGCATTGTCTCTATCAAGAAACCAGGAGGAGCCTGGTTCTAACGTGGCACCGGCATCACAGAGAGTTTAGAGCCTATTATAGAAGTGATGGTCAATTCCATGACAGTATTAGCAGACCCTCTCATGGTGAATTTTCTGGTTGGATTAGCTTCCATTGCAGCAGAGGTGGAAGTGAGCAAACATCTGAATGCTGCAGTGGTAGCTCAGACTGAGGTCATGAGATCCAAAGTACAAATAGGAAATGCTGAAAAAACTCAGCAGGTCTGACAGCATCTGTGGAGAGAGAAACACTTAATGTTTCAAGTTGAATTAAGACTCTTCTTCAGAACCATGAGATCCATGCTTGTTGACAGGCTGGCTCAGACTGCTGCCATCAAGACTGAGGATCTTGGTACCCAAAGGGGCATGTAGGCTCTCACAACAACCCAGCAATCTACCATCCAATAGACTACTAGCATTGGTGAGGTGCCGTCCCTTAGGAGTGACAATGGCTCTGTGATGCACAAGCCTGCCGCTCTCTCTCAGGAAGACAGTATTTGCACTCCCATCATTTCCATTCTTCCAGTGCCCTTCCCGCTCCTTCTCAGCTATTCAACCTAGTCTGCTGTCACTCAGGCCAAGGTGACGCAATCTGAAACTAGGCCCGCAGGGCCCAGACCTGCTCAAGAGGGGACTGTATGGCTATATGCAAATTTCCCCAGTGAAGTCAGCACCCTTCCACCAGCCATTCTGCAGATATTGGAAGAACACTGCTTAGGTGCACTGGGACAGACAATGGAACCCGCAAGACAGGCATTAAGGGATTGCACAAGGGTTAATAGTTCATTTCTGTTTGTATATTTGGATGTGTTGCTGGATAATTTTCTGAGAAGCTATTTTTGGATGGCTTCTATTTTCAGATGGTGACCCAGGGAATGTTTTAACAGGATATCTCAGGTGGATGTGATGATGGGTTTGTGAGTCCTTGGTGGTCAGGGGAAGTTGTTCAATTGATAGCAGAATCTATGAATGCACTCTCTGACAGCCTGTCTGGAGTGAAGAGATCCAGAATGCATCCTTCCCGCCACCCCTTCCCGAAGATGGATGAATATATCATGGCTCCTGCCAGCATAGCACACATTCGTCAACACGATGTTGGCATGGCTGCACAAAAACTGCATATTTATAAAATGGAAGCCCTTGTTGTTCCTGTACCTTTTCCTTGTCGTGGGGGACCCACAGAGTTACATGTTGCATGCAATGGCATCCAGCCCCTGGTGGTAGGTTAGGAGGTATTAAGACTGCGCCCCAATGCAGTCCTGCCACCAACAAGTTTCACGGTGCTGGGAACAGCAGCAGCCCAGCCAATTGGCATGTGGTCAGTTTAAGCAATTATAAAGGCCCAATTGAGGGCCATCGTTCAAGATCCCTGGCTCTTTGCTGGCAGTGGAGCAGCCCCTTTCTGCCTGGGGAGGCCATTACCTGCCTCCCTGGACAAGGACGCGGCTTCCAGGGGAATGCGCCTTTAGAGCCAGAGGCTCCAAGGCACAATAAGGGGGCCCCTGGCTGCAATAACCACCCCCACCGCCCCAGACACCGTGGAGGAAGAGGTTCCCTTGTGAACACTGAGGCCTGCATTAAAACAGAAAATGCTGGAAAATGCCTGCATGCTTGGTGCCGGCAAAAAATGAAGTGCCCTCCTCTCCTGTGAGGGCGCCTCAAATTGGACATGTCCCCTCATTATCCTTGCTCCCTCAGCAGTGGCCACCTCACTCGATGGAGCTGCTGAGGCTTCTGAGCTGCCAGTCCTCAAGTTGGACTGACAGCATTGAGTGTTCACCCGCCATCCTTAATTGGCAGGCCCAGCGGTGGCCAGTTAAGAGGCCATGTCCGGGAAGATTGCCACTGCAGTCCCAATGCAATCTATGCGGTCTCAGGACCCACATATCGCCCCAACATCAAGACTTAGTTGTTTACCAAGAAAATCTCAGCATTGAATCCCACTATTCTGGAAAACCCACTCATCCTGTTTGTTTGTGATGAGGAAGAAGACAATGCATTCTCCTGTCCAAGAGTAGATGGCCTCAATGACCTCTTGATGGATGACATACTGAGATATATTGGAGATGTCTCCCACACTCTACTGGAGTTAAAAGCTCATTGCTACTGTGCTACTGGTGGCTATTTGCTGCACCATCCTCACCCTGGTGTGAGGCTCCAGGTCGGGTTGTAGGAATTGGTCCAATTCAGTGACCAGCTCCTTGTTGAACCTGAGTCACCTCAGGCACTGCACTTGAATCAGGTGGAGGTTTTTTTTAATTCATTCACAGGATGTGGGCTTTGCTGGCTGGGCCAGCATTTATTGCCCATCCCTAATTGCCCCTTGAGAAGGTGGTGGTGAGCCACCTTCTTGAACCGCTGCAGTCCATGTGGTGTAGGTACACCCACAGTGCTGTTAGGAAGGGAGTTCCAGGATTTTGACCCAGCAACAGTGAAGGAACAGCAATAAGTTTCCAAGTCAGGGTGGTGAGTGACTTGAAGGGGAAATTCTAGGTGGTGGTTCTCCCATCGATCTGTTGCCCTTGTCCTTCTAGATGGTAGTGGTCGTGGGTTTGGAAGGCACTGTCAACGGAACCTTGGTGAATTCCTGCAGTGCATCTTATAGATGGTACACATGGCTGCTACTGTGCATCAGTGGTGGAGGGAGTGAACGTTTGTGGATGTGGTGCTAATCAAGTGAGCTGCTTTGTCCTGAATCGTGTCAAGCTTCTTGAGTGCTGTGGGAGCTGCACTCATCCAGGCAAGTAGGGAGTCTTCCATCATACTCCTGACTTGTGTCTTGTAGATGGTGGACAGGCTTTGGGGAGTCAGGAGGTGAGTTACTTATTGCACAATTCCTAGCCTTTGACCTGCTCTTGTAGCCACAGTATTTGTATGGCTAGTCCAGTTCAATTTCTGGTCAATGGTATCCCCCAGGATGTTGCTAGTAGGGGATTCAGTGATGGTAATGCCATTGAGCATCAGGGGGTGATGGTTGGATTCTCTCTTGTTGGAGATGGTCATTGCCTGACACTTGTGTGGTGCGAATGTTACTTGTCATTTGTCAGCCCAAGCCTGGATATTGTCCAGGTCTTAATGCATTTGGACATAGACTCTTGTATCTGAATATCAGTATCTGAGAGTCGCAAATGGTGCAGAACGTTGTGCAATCATCAGCGAACATCCTCACTTCTGACCTTATGATGGAAGGAAAGTCATTGATGAAGCAGCTGAAGATGGTTGGGCCGAGGACACTACCCAGAGGAAAAGTGCTCCCAAAAAACCCATGTTGGGTAAGGCCTTCTGAAGGTAGTCCTCCTCCTCCTCCTCCCTCTGCAGAGCTTCTCCTCACTGTAGTTTCTGCTCCAACTGCTGATCATGTTACTGCCCAAGAGGCACTGCAACCACAGGCCCCTTAACACGGTCATCAAATCCTAAGCCTTTCCTGATTCTAAGCACTAGCTATCCAAGACACCTCCAAAACTAAGACACAATATTTTCACAGCCTTAGCAGAAGTAAGTCAAAAGCACCTTGGCTGCAGCCTGGTGGCTAGCCCTTTAAATGCTGCTGCTGAACACCTAATCAACAGGGAATAATCAATACATGCATTGTTTGGACATGTGCAGGCAGGGAAAGCTTCTGAAACTAATGTCATATCAGCCAGAATGGCTGCTTAACATCATGAGCATGCCAGTTCTGCACTAGCAAACTTCCTAGAATGGGGCACCGCACGGATCATGCCACAGGTGCTCAAAGCACAGGCAGCACCATTTTCTTGCCTCAGAGCTTCTGTAGCACTAGTAATAACCACGATACAAAGCCCAAAAACATGCCCTCTATCTGTACAACCACACTTTACAACCTTTTCACAACTAATACATGACAATTTACATGTTCCATTACATAACCTAATACACCATTTCATTCAACACTGATTTGCCTGCTCATAAAGCTATAGATCTGTGCTAACTGCCTAACTTGACTTACACTCTCTAACTTTCCAGATCAATGGTCTTTCTCAGGCATGTTCTTCTTCATAGTCTTCCTCACAAAAGAAGCTTTCTGCCTGTTCTGTGTCTCCGCAATGACTTTTTATCAACTAAACCTTTCTGACTGGAATGCCTTTTAAGTTTAATTGTATAAATTGATTACTTATTATGATAAAATATACAGAAGGCCTGCCTTATGATTACATTTTCGTTCTTTCAAGATTTTCTCTGTAAACAGGCAAAAGGCTAAAGGTTAGTATTACTACAATATAAAGATTAACCCTTTCCTTACAGTGATATGATCTACTTTCATATTTAAAAAAAACAAAATTGGTTCTAAACAACTATATGTTCAAAGCTAAAAGTCTCATGACTGAAAATTCACATCCCTTTTGGCATACTACTATTATAACTTCAGCAGGAGTTCATCAGTAGGATCAGTGACCTGAATACATGTGCACCAGCCGAATGACAACTCTCCTATGGCCTTTGTATGGTGGTGTATGTCCACCCATTACAAGGGCCAGCATTAAAAACTGGCATACAACACAGTGAATTCTCACATCCATGATTCTCAAAGGGATCTAACAAGCCATCAAATGATGGAAATGGACCTCACCTGAGATCCAAACAGTGACTATGGTCTGAACTGCATAACACCCCTTCCCCCCACAAAAAAACTATACTTTTTTAAAGTTTCAATTCTCAATTGTGGCCCTTTTTGCAAAAGGTGCTGCTGAGGGGAATTAGCAGTTATTTCCAGAAGGGTTCAAGACATTCCCAAATGGACATGGTCCCATTCGCAAATTACAGCCCTAGCTAGCAGCATGAGATGCTCCCATTTTGCATTCAAATCCAAGCAAACAAACCTTTTTCATTCTGTTTCACTTTGAAGTCAGTTCAGGTTGATCTTTAATTTACACTTCACTTTACACCAACAATCGACCTGGAAAAGAATAGCAAAATCATTCTATAATTCTAAATCGGAGCAGATTGCTTTTGTAATTTTTTTCCACTAATCATTTATTTTAATGTAAGGAGATTTGAAACGTTTTAATTATCAAAGTCATTCTGATACAATCAACTTGAAGAATTCTTGATTTTTCAAAGAAAGCAGTAAACATTTGCACTGATAAATCCTGATCCAATTGAATACTTTGTTACTACAATTGCAAAATATTTCAATACTATTTTTTCAATTTTTTAAATAAATTAATACTGCAATTATTTTCTCATTTGTACATAAAGTGATGCTTTTAAACAATTTAATAAGAAACAAATTTTAAAAACAGTATAAGTGTTCACACCTTAATTCTGTTATGACTACCATAGATGTTGATGTGTAAGTCAACCTTTGAAGCCTCAAAATCCCTCCAAATACAGGGGTCAACATATGCACTGAGTATAAAAGTAGATTGGCGATATGGATATGGGAGGTCACTATTTTGAAATGTCATCAGCATCCACAAAGAGTGGGTGTGTCTTAAACTCCTGCACCTTTTTGCAACACGTTCTGTATCACCTACTTAATGCCATGCATCCAATTATAGGGTACCGGTAAATAAAACATGCATTTGTGGGGTGAAAAATTGAGGCTAATTACTATTCCAAGTATGGTATATCATGGCTTAAAAGGGGGGTTGGGGGGCTGGGGTGGGGGGGTGGGGGGTGGGCGGGGGCGGTGGAATTATATGCCAGTTCAACATATATGCCATGAATTACAGTATGTGCTTTGTGGAATTCAATAGAACAATAATGCAAATGAGAAGTTCGAAAACAGTGTGTAAAATACACTTCCTGTCAAAATCCTGTCAGCGGTCTGGAACAGAACTTTCTCTGTTACATGTGTCCTTTGTGATGTCAGCTAAACAGACAATGTTATGGCTTCTCACTGTCTCTAGTGACCAGCATGCTGACATCAGTGAAAGGCTGAATAAATTATTTTTGAGAAGATCATAGAGGTCACTTTTGACTGAATAAATCCAGCATGAAGGCTGCTTAAATAAGGTATTAGACAAAACTGTTACAGAAGTTTAATTAAACTATTGATCAATTAATTAAAACTAATGCAATATCCACGAATCTTCTGCTTTGCATTTACCACAGAAATAATGCCAAAATTTATGCTAATGTCAAAGATAAATTCAGTGCAAATCCCCATCAGCATGATTGGTGCATAAACTGGCATAACATGTGGTACAATGTCTATCTCAATGCAACAGAGAAAATTTGGGAGGTATAGATGAAGTTAATCGGAAACACAATTTAAAGGTATGGCAATACTAAAACAAGGAAACATAAATTTAAACTGATGAAGAAAAGTAGGAGCCAGACAGTCATTGGGCCCATTGAGTCCATGCTGGCTGTCTGCAGAGTAATGCAGTTCGTTCCATTCCCTCACTCAATCCCCAAAGCTCTTCAAGTTTATTCCCTCAAGTGCCCATCCAATTTCGTTTTGAAATCATTCATCATCTCTGCCTCCATCACTCTCATAGGCAGCAAATTGCAGGTCATTACTGCTCACTCCATAAAAAAGTTCTTTCTCACATCCCCCTTGTTTCTCTTGCCCAAAACCTTAAATCTGTGTCCTCTTGTCCTTGTATGATCAGCTAAGAGAAACAGCTTACCTTTGGAGAGCTTTTCTAAACCTGTCATAATCTTGTATGCCATTACCAAACCTCCCCTCAATCTCCTTTGCTCCAAGGAGGACAATCCCAGGTTCTCCAGCCTAACCTTGTAGCTAAAATCCCATATACGTGGAACCATCCTAGTAAATCTCCTCTCCACCTTCGCAAGAACCATCACATCCTTTCTAAAGTGTGGTGACCAGAACTGGATGTAATACTCTAGCTGTGGCCTAACCAGACCTTTATAAGGTTCAGTGTAATTTCCTTGTTTTTATACTTAATACCTTTATTTATGAAGCTGAATATCCCGTTTTCTTTTCTAATCATTCTCTCAATATACCTTGCTACTTTCAAAGAGCTATGCACATGAACCCTCAGGTCCCTCTGTCCCTGCACACTCTTATGAACTGAGCCATTAAGCCTGTATTACCTCTCGCTATCCCTTCTGCCAGATTGCATCACAGTCAGGAAGAACATTCCTGCAGGATGAACAATGAACTTCCAGATTGGTTGTTGGAAGTGAAAGCATGAATTTATTCATGAGATAAATAACAGGTAAACCCTCCACTGGCTGGAGTCATACCGAGCACAAAGGAAAATGATTGTGGTTGTTGAAGGCCCCAGGACGTTGTCTCAGCCCCAGGACATCGTTGCAGGAGTTTCTGAGGTAGTATTCTAACCCAAACCTCCTTCAGCTGATTCACCAATGACCTTTCCTCCTTAATAAGGTCAAAAGTGGGGATGTTTGCTGATGATTGCGTAAGGTTCAGCACCATTCGTGACTCCTTAGATACTGAAGCAGTCCATGTCATTTTGCAGCAAGAACTGGACAACATCCAGGCTTGTGCATCTAATTAGCAAGTAACATTTACATCACACAAGTGCCAGGCGGTGACCATCTCCAACAAGAGAGAATCTAACCAGTTCCCTTTGACATTCAATGGCATTACCATCACTGAATCCCCTATCATCAACATCTTGGGGGTTATCATTGATCAGAAACTTAACTGGACCAGCAATATAAATACTGTGGTGACAAGAGCAGGTCAGAGGCTGGGAATTCAGATACAAGTCACTTTCCGCTTGACTCCCCAAAGTCTGTCTGCCTGTCTACAAGGCACAAGTCAGGAATGTGATGAAATACTCCCCACTTGCTTAGGTGAGTGCAGCTCCAACAACACTGAAGAAACTCAACACAATCCACATCAAAACAGTTTGCTCGATCAGCACTCCATCCGCCACCTTAAACATTCACTTCCTCTTGCACCAACACACAGTGGCAGCAGTGTACATATACAACATGCACTGCAGCAACTCATCAAGACTCCTTTCATAGCACCTTCTGAACCAGCGACCTCTACCACCTAGAAGGACAAGGGCAGCAGACTCATGGGAACACCACCACCTGCAAGTTCCCCTCCAAGCCACACACCATCCTGACTTGGAAATATATCACCGCTCTTTCACTTTTGCTGGGTTGAAATCTTGGAACCCCCTTCCCAACAGCATTGTAGGTGTAACTACACCAGATGGACTGTGGCGGTTCAAGATGGTGGCTCACCACCACCTTCTCAAGGGGCAGTTAGGAATGGGCAATAAATGCTGGCCCAGCCAGCAAAGCCTACATCCCATGAATGAATTAAAAAAAGCCTCCACAAACGCTCACATCCCACAAAATAATTGAGAGATATGCCAAAGAAATTATGACTTTAAAGATCCCCATGGAATACAAATCTCTGCTGCTGCCGTTGATGGCCCACCGTGCCACGTAGGTATCCAGTTTTGAACTGTTAGACATGTTGTGGATTTATCTCATATACAATAACAACAACAATGTCAACTTCACTTGTATAGTACCTTTATCATAAAAAAAAATCCAAGTCCCTTCACAAGAGCATTAGAAAGCAAAATTAGACCCAAAGAAATATTAGGGCAGTTGACCAAAGGCTTAGTTAAAGAGGAAGGTTTTAAGGAACATCTTGAATGAGGAAGTAAAGGCAGAGAGACAGAAATGTTTAGGGAGTGCAGTTCCAGAGCTTGGGGTCCAGGTAGCTAAAGTCACAGCCACTAATTGTGGACTGCTTAAGATTGGGGATACTGAAGGGCCTGGAATTAGATGGATGCTGTTATCTTGTCTGATTGCAGAACTGAAGTTAACAGAGATAGTGAGGGGTGAGGCCATGAAGGGATTTGAAAAGTATTTCAGATTGAGGCATTCCTTAACCAAAAACCTATGTAGGCCAGCAAGTGTGCCACATTAATATGTTAAAGCAATATTATGACAGGGAAGATAGTCATGATAGCAGTGTACTCACAGTGGTAAAAGATGTAGGGAGTGAAATAAAAATATTAGAACACCCTGAGAATAAAGCAGAAGTCAAAGATTCTAAAGTTGGCCCTCCAGTATTCCGATTGGATAATACGGAGGTTTTTAAAAAGTTAGATGTAATATTAAGCTATCTTACAGAAAACTCAAGCTGACTTACAAAAGCCATACAAACTCATAAATTGATGTGTAAATAGGCCAACGAAAACATCTTTGGCCATACATGATGTTAATGTAGGAGATGCATTGCCCATAAAGCAACATCCTTACAGACTAAATCCAGAGAAATTAGCCCAAGTGAGGAAGGGATTAAGTTCATCTTGGAAAATCAATGTTGGGCTGCATTTCCCACCACTACATGTCGGGAACCTAATTTCAATGCATTTGCATCTCATCATCTTACCTGCTCAGTGGAATCATCCCCCACATCAAATTTACACCCACATTGGTGGGAAAACATGCCGGCCCAGAACAGAACTCAGGGCTTACAGTTAGGGTCTTGCTCGCATTGCAGACATATGAGAAGCAGAAGATGCTGGAGCCCTACAGATACCGAACCCTGGAGGATCATGTGCATCGCATGCCGGGTGGATCCTCATGTACGTGGCTCTGCTGTGAAGCAGCTCACGGAAGGTTGGAGGTCTCCATTGATATCTGGCGTCTGCTTTGGGATATCACAGTCTTAACCATGGGCTGCTACAGATGATCGATGAGTCAGGGAGAGGAAGGTCCAGCTGTGGGTGGGAAAGGAAGGTGTACCATGAGGCGCTGGGAAAGAAAGTCTAGGTTTGATGGGGAGAGGAAGGTGAACTTGGCGGGGGGAAGATCAGGAGAGGGAGAGCAAAGGAGTCGGAGGGGGTAAGGTTGAGAGGGGGAAACAAAGGTGTCAGGGGAGTGGGGTTGGGGGTGGAGAGGGAGTTCTGGGGAGGAAGGTGTAAGGGATGAGTTCAGAGGGGGGAAGGACTTCACAGGGAGGAAGGAGTTCGGAGGAGGGAAGGACTTCAGAGCTGGAAAGGAGTCCGGGGGGAGGAAGGAGTGTGAAGGAGGGAAGGAGTCCAGGGGTGGAAGGAATCCAGGGGGAGGAAGTGATCCAGGGAAAGAAGGACATCAGAGGGTGGAAAGAGTCCAAGGGGAGGAGGGAGTTATCGGGGAGGAAGGAGTCTGGGAGAGGAGGGAGTAATTGTGGAGGAGGGAGTAAGGGTGGAAGAGGGGGTAAGGGTGGAGGAGGAGTAAGGGTGGAGAAGGGAGTAAGGGGGGGGTTGATATCCAGGTAAACGTACAAGGGAGGGAGGGGTCTGTGGAGTCAATGACTGCCTCCTGGGGAGTGAACTGAGGGTGGGAGTGGTAGGAGGGAATGGTGAGTATGAGAGGGGGCAGAGGGAGCTGGAAGGATGAGAGGGTGAGAGTGTGATGGTAGCTGTAGAAGGGACGGTGAGAGTGGTTGGTGGGCACTTGGAGACAGACACTGACCCTAGGGTTGAGAAGGAGGAGTTTGGGGAGGGCAATGTGGATGGGAGTGGGATTCTCAAAAAGGGAGAGGACGTGCACATTCACCTGGACATGTTTGAAAGAAAAGGGTTCTGGTTGTTAGGTGACAGTGTGGAGGTGGAATGTGATGCCAGCGGGGGTTAACAGTGATGGGGGAAAGGACATGGGTGACTGGAGGAGGGGAAAGGACAGAGGAGCTGAGAAGAAACTTAATAACTACCATGACTGTCGAAATCAAAAGTGAGTGGAGCCTTATGTTCGATGCGCACAGGTGCTGCATAAGAGTGTGATCAGTGGGTGGGCAGCTCAGATGGACAACTGAAAGAGAACCCCAACAGGCAGCATTGAAAATGCTCAGGACATTGAGGTCAGTGTAATGGAGCAAGGTTCCATGTGCATGGGACAGTGCTTATATGAGGCTCTGAAAGATCCTGCCTCACACACACACACACACTTCTCCCTCCAGAATCACTCATGGTCCGGCTGCATGCACCTGAACTGCTAGCGAAGTGGGATGTAGGGAGAGAACTTGCGAAACCTGTAAATGAAGCTGAAAGACACCATTGCACATTATGCAATTGTGAAATTGAATTCATTTTCAGATTACAAAGTGATAAAGTGTGTTCACCCGTGCAACCACTCATGATCAGAAATTCTTGACTACCACTTCTTCTTGGTGCTGCACTGACCTTCGCAGAAGGGGTGGAGACAGCTTGTGCAATGATTGGGTCTGTTGCCTCCAATGACTTCAATGTGCATCCTCTGGAGATCTGAGGCCTTGATGGCCCCAGCTTGCTTTGCTGTCCTTCTGCGATGACATAGGACGAGGTTGAGGGGGCCACAGGCAAAAGGAACTTGGAAGGAGAGGACAGTCTCTGAGATTCCTGAGTGATGACCCAGGGGTGTCCAGCTGCCGCGCCTCCTCCCTTTAGATGCCCAAGGGCCCTGGCCTGACTCCTTGAGGGGAAGGAGCAGCTGGAGGGGCATGAAGGATCCTCGTTTCCCTCTTGTGTTGCCACTGTAGGAGCTTGCCCATGGCTACCACGATGAAGCGCAGGTCCACTCGCATCTCCAAATTCTGCTGGATCAGGATCTCCATGGTCCACTATCATCCCCATGGAGACCTCCATACAGGCACACGTGGGCACCACTTCATCAGAGAGCAGGCAGTCACACTCCCCTGATTTGCATGCCATTCTGTTGAGGGTTCCCAACAGCTCTGTGTGATGTTCCCCCACCTTCTGCTGACTCTCCACGATGAGATGGAAGGCCAAATCCAGAGGCTGCTCATCTGACTCAGGCCTCACAGGTGCCTCTTCCCCAGCAGTCCTCCAATGCCAGGGAGATCGGCTGAACCTGCCTCCTCCTGCTGCAGACACATGTCTGTGCAGTAACTACTAGATTGCGAAGCCAAGCCTGCTCTAGATCTAGGTCCCATTGAGTTGTGAGTCTCTGTGCTGATGGAGGGTGTGGGTAATTGCTGCGACGTGTGTTCCAGTTGCTTATTTCCAGCTCTTCAATGGAGGAGGTGTCCTCTTGGCTGGAGGTGCGGTCCTGAGTAAAGCTGAGCGACTAGCTGGCTGAGAGTGTTGGTCACTTAGCAGAGCTCTCTGTGAACCAAAGTAGAGGTAATTAGTGTATGGCAGCAGAGTCAAAAGCAGGAGAGAAAGCACTCACGTTTGCATTGAGAGAGGGATGATATGGTGCAGGATCCTCACATTGGTGTTCGCTGCCGACCTCACCGTCACTGCAGGCATGGTCTATGTCCTCATCAGTCAGTGTAATGGCACGCTCCTCAAAGTGAGTGAGGGTCCTAATGTGGGCCAACCAACCCCTGGTCTGGGACCTCCCCCTGCTGTTATGAGCTAGCTTCTCCTGCATGAAAACAGATGGAGGGAGTGTGAACAGGAACATGGCACTGCATGGAATGTTTGTGTGGTGAGTGGAACCATGGACAGGATGAGGACATGAGCTCAAGAGGGTATGAGCCTGATGGAGATGTGAGAGTGTGTGTGAGAGTTAGTGGTGTTGTCCCTTGAGGTGTGAGATCCCTGTGTGATGGGTTTGAGAGTGTGTGAGTTGAGAGTGGTGAGGTGGTTGATTTACCCTGATGAAACAGATGAGAGCATCGATCCTCTTCCTGCACTGGACGACTGAGCTCCTCCGTGCTTCAGTGGTGCTGACCGCTGCTGCCACTGCCTCCCAGGGTGGATTGGTGACAATGGTGGACCTCCTGCAGCCAGAGTGGGGGTGGAGGACATCACTGCAGACTTTCACTGCATCCAGCAGCTGCCCCTTAGAGGCATCATTAAATTTGAGGGCTTGTTATGACACAGCAGTTTTTAAAAGCTGAGTTATTTAAAATCCCAGAGGGAAGCTTTAACCAAATGTCATAATCTATATTTTCAATTAGTATGTTTTGAGTTGCAGCTCTAAATTCAAGAATAAGACCACTAGTTCTCGAGAGGTTTTTGTATCAAACTAAATGAGACCTTTATTAATTTATAACAAATTAAACATATACACATGGCTACAAATTACTACTATCATAACTTTTAACAAATTCCCAAATTAATCTCCACTAAGGCAACAACAACCCATAGGCTTTAAACAGGCACCAGGCAAAGCATTTTCACCTTACGAATTCAAAATGAGGTTTGTTTCAATTTGGTTTCTTTGCAGACAGTTGTAGGCTTACAGCTGCTTTGATGTTACATGCCTCTGTCCTGCACACACAAAACTGCTTTCTGTTAACCAGCACTTCTCTTTGAATGTAAATTCTCATTGTATCATCAGGCCCTTTGAGCTCTATCTCTTCTAACAATAAAACCCCTTTCACAGTTCCAATTTTATTAGTAATATAAACATATTGCTTGGTGTCTTCTAGCTAGGTGCAAGATTTCATTCCCCTGCTTGAATGCTCTATTCAACAAAATTCAAATGCGCCCTGCCTTACTGTTTACATCTCAAAACTAATATTCATCAAAGCGCCCAGACTAGCTGCATTTAATCCAATTAAAACATACACAGACACACTCACAGACTAAACCTCTATTTTTAAAAAAATTAACATTATATACATTAATAACTTCATGACAGGGCTGCTATCTTCTTTGCTTTCGGAGACATTGGTTACCTAGAGGCATGAAAAAGGCATGTGCTCTGGTGTGCTTTAAATATGGCTCCTGGGGTGAGGAAGCACTGAAGTCATGGTGTGGTGGACAAATCCTAGCCCACCCACCAGAGAGCTGGCATATTCCGCATGAATGCATAATTAAGGGGCAGGACACGCCAGGAATGGGACAGTACAGTGTGAAAATCCGCTATTGCGGCTGGCAGGTAAAATGTCCTTTTTCCCATCCACTACTGCACTTAGTGCAAATCTGGAACAATTCCGCTTGAGTAACAGTAGCTGGAGCTCACCTATTGTAATGATACTGTAACCGGATGGGTCACGGCAACTATGTATAGATTACTGCAAAGTTAATGTGCTAACAAAGGTTGATTCATATCCAATTCTATGATTGGAAGATTGTATTGAGAAGATTGGACGGGCAATGTTCATTTCAAAAATTGATAATTGAAGGAATATTGGCAAGTTCTATTAACCGATACAACCAAAGAAATATCAGCTTTTGTAGCCCCAGATGGACTTTATCAATGCAGTTATGCCTTTTGGAATGAAAACTGCACCAACTGCTTTTCAAAGATTAACCAGCATGGTTGTTGAAGAATTATGCAACTGTTTGGTGTATATTACTGATTTAGTTGCGTTCAGCCAAACCTGGGAGGAACATTTACAACACTTGAACAAATTGTTTGATTGGCTACAAAGAACCAATTTGGTCATAAACTTGGCAAAAAGTGAATTTGCCAAAGCAAAATTATTTGGGTCACACTGTGGGGCAAGGCCAAGTAGTGCTTAGAGAAGCAAAAATAGGACTATTTTGGATTTTCCAGTGCCTAAGGCAAAACGATAGACTTTGGGGTATGTGGCATAAATGGATTCTATCAGAAGTTTGTTCTGAATTTCAGCCCTGTAGTGATCCCCCTGACAAATCTGTTAAAGAAAGGCAAGATATTTGAGTGGACCAAGGAGTTTCAAAGTGCCTTTGACAGCTTTAAAGCTGCACTGATGACCACACCGGTTTTAGCAGCACCAAATTATGATAAGCCATATAAACTGAATGTTGGCGCCAGCGACATAGGCATTGGTGCAGTTTTATTACAGGAGGATGAGGTGGGGATCGAACGGTCCGTTAGTTACATTTCTCGGAAGTTGAATTCTTGCCAGCAAAAGTATTCAACTGTGGAAAAAGAGATTAAGTTTAGTGTTGACTCTACAACATTTTGAAATCTACATCTCTTAACAACTCTGTGGAGACTATTAATTATATGGATCATAAACCTCTAAGCTTTTTAGAAAAATATAATACCAAGAATCTGAGACTATTCCATTGGAGTTTAATGCTACAGCCATATAATTTGAAAATTATCCACGTAGCAGGAAGAGACAATAATCTGGCAGATGCTTTTTCAGGAGTTTAAATGTGAAAGAACATGGATGTCATGATCAGATTGGACTTGTGTGAAATATATTTTTTATTGAAAAGTCAGGTATCCTTGTATATATGATGTAAACACACTGTTATTCTAGAGTAAGGTTTGTATAATTAAGATGGAAATAGTGATTAGAGGGGATTGTTTAATAGAAAATGAAAACGCCCCTTAATAATGCCTTCCCATTTTTTTTCGATGGGGACGTGTTATGAACAATGTATAATTAAGTTGAATTTATATATATATATATATATATTTTTGTGTTGAGAAAGGTAAAAATGGTTTAAGTTTTACTTAGGTTTTGTTCATGAACCTTGGTGCCTGGGTGTCTGGATAGACTTGTGGCTAAAAGGGTTTGTTTGTATATATACATTTTTAATGGAGTTTTACAACCCTTGTAGTTAAAGAGTGGGTTAAAAGGGGTTGAAAGTTCAGTGATTCTGGGGGGGAAACACAAAGTAGAAAAAAAAGCTTTATTGTTGCCTAGTGAAAGTGATCCAGTAACACAGATACAGAAAAAATCAGAAGTTGAGAGGGAGAGTGTTCAGTTTGTGTCAGAGAGTGAAGACAGTGATTTTCAGCTTTCTGAGAAGAAAACACTACAAGGCTATTGGGACAGTAGTTAACTGAATAATCAGTTATAGGACTCAATAAAGTGATCAGTTTAGCAGAGGTGCTACTGGAAGACTGAGTTTAGGGAACTCATTTGTTTGCTCTGCAGTTGAAGAAACAGTCCATTTAGAGTGTGGTTTTTGGGTGTCTCAGGGAGAGATGCAAGTTGGGTGAGAAGCATCAAGTGAATGCTTAGGAATGCACCGGAGGAAAACTATTTGCAACTGTGCCAATCGCAACTGAGAAGCCTTGGTGCCAAGTTGGTGGCTACTCTTCACTGGTTTATGTGTCTGTAAAGATATTGCTGGGGTAAAGGAATAGTGTGAATTTGAATTATCTTCTTGCTTTTGTATTGAGATCTTTCCAACCCCTTTGTCTGGTGTAATATAGCTCATTTGTCTTGTTTTCATTAATACTTTATTATTTGTATTAAAAGTTCATCAGCAGACTCCTGTGACAAATAGTCGTTTCGTAGTACAGAATTTGAGTATGGCTGTAAAAAGAGATTTTGTTGAAGCTTTTCATCTTGTACTCATCAGAACAATTGCAAGAATATTAATGTCAGGGGAAGCAACATCTTTATACTGCATGAGGAAAAGGTGCTCTGATTTGCAGAGGCATTGCCATGGAGAATGCAATTGTTAATAGTGACTGACAGTTAACTGCCAGGCATTGTTTGAAATTTAAACCAGGCGGCTTGACTCTGATTGCTCAAGGCATTGCCCTGAGATATGAACCAGCAAATGGCTATCATTTATTTTGTTTAGCTGAAACAGGTGCAATGTGTGTACATGTTCTTTCTGTCTGCAGAGAATGGCGCCCTGTGTATTAATATATGTAGCTTCTAGTACACGCAAATGCACCACACTGCGAGACTGACTAACAATCAAATTGGTTGTCAGCATAATTTTTAGCACACTGAGGATTATTTAGCAAATGTTGTCCAATTTTGAAATCACATTTAATGTTGGACACTGTGTTTTGAGTTTTGCAAGCATGGGGCTGGTTGGATACAGTCTGTGCCTTGCCCATTGCGAACAGCAGAAAGGACAAGTTATTTGATACACCAGTCTTTGCGACGTACGACCTACATACCTAGCATCACATTGGTACTGAAATTCATATACCACGTTATTGATTTGTGTGAAAGGCAGACCGTCTTTTTGGCTTGGCAGCAGCATCCTGTTAGTGGTGAATACCACTCGTGTTGCTACTGCATAGCAGTACTGTGAAACAGCGAGCTTCACCTGTTGCTCAAATTTTTGAGATATCTTGCCCTTCCAGGTTAATCTGAGGTAGACTGGGCACTTTTCAGGACCAAAAGTAACAGCCTTAGGCCCGATGCTGAGTTTTCGCGATATGCAGCATGAAATTATCTGTTAAGGATAGCCATTATCCTGGAGAATGTCTTTGGTGCACACTATTTCAGCATCAAACTTGCATGGTGAACAAATGGCTCTGGTCTTATTGATGAGATTGCTGGCAAGGCCAATCTTATAGTGCATGGAACTGTAAGAATCCCAATGCATGGATTGACCAGTGAAGGTAGGCTTGTGGTAGACCGTGGTAGAGAACCCCCTGGCAGATTTCTCAAATAGTATGTCAAGGAAGGGGAGTTCATTTGACTGCTCCATTTCAAAGGTGCATTTGAACGCAGGATGGAGCCCATTAAGACATGCAAGGAAATTATTACATGCTGCTATGGATTTAAATATAGCAAACGTAACATCCACATATCAGAAATATGCAATTAGTAGGAGGTTACGTGTCATTCCATCAAAGATTAGTTTCTCATGGAACCCAATAAAGATATTTGCAAGAGCTGGGCCTAGATGAGACCCTATGGCAACACCATATATTTGGGCATACATGGTATCGTTAAAGCTGAACTCAACTGCACAAATTGTCGAGTTCATAAGCTCAATGAATAGAGATTAACACAATGGTGGTGGGTCTAGATTGGCATGATATAATGCTGCAGTGCAAATATCTACCTATGGCTTCCTTAAGTGGAACATTGGCGAACAGGCTAGCAGTGCCAAATGAGCACATGGACACAGCATTGCTATCGATATGCAAGTCCTGTATGGTCTTCACAAATGTGAGGGAATCCTTCACTGTGTATCTGGAAAACTTGTTCGAAACTGCTTGTAATAAACAGTATGTGCCTTCCACTGTTCGCAACAGACAAGGTACAGACTGTACCCAACCTGCCCCGTGCTTGCAAAACTCAAAACACAGTGCCCAACATTAGAAGTGATTGGACCACATTTGCTAAGGAATCCTCAGTGTGCTAAAACTTACACTGATAACCAATTTAAGATTGTCAATCAGGCTTACAGTGTGGTATATTTGCATGTACTGGAAGCCACATATATTATTACACAAAGTCCTGTTCTTTGCAGACAAAAAGATCATGTACACACATTGCGCCTGTTTCAGCTAAACAAAATAAGTGATAGCCATTCACTGGTTTATTCCTCAGGGAAATGCTATGACCAAACAGTCAAGCTGCCTGGTTTAAATTTCAAACAATTCTTACTCATTAACTGTCAGTCACCATTAACTGGTGCATTCTCTATGGCAATGCCTCTAGCAATCAGAGTCCACTTGCCAACCAATTAGCACTCTCTCCTCATACAGTATAAAGTTGTTGCTCCCACTGACATTAGTATTGCAATTGTCCTGATGAGTGCAAGATGAAAAGCTTTGACAAAATATATTTTTTTCAGCCATACTCAAGACTCCTGTGAATTTGTTCAGTAACTTTCCTCCACAGTTTAAAACAAAGTTAAGATTCTGCCAGTTTTCACTCTGGGACTTGACTTGTTCAGTATTAACATCAGCTGGGATCATAGCTTTCAGATTAGACAGATAAAAATGGAACTGGATGCGAGGAGTTGCACTCAGCTGGTGATAGTGGAGAGGCTTTGGAGAAGGTCACTGTGATCAATCTTCTCACAAGCTGCAACCAGGTCGGGAAGGACTAGAAAGGAAAAGTTACCTTTGCCACAGTCACAAAGGATGTCATTTGTGACTTTAATAAGAACTGTTTTTTTACTGTGGCAGGGGTGGAAACTAAAGTGGGGGAATTCAAACAGGTAGTTTGTGGAAAGCTGTGCAAAGATTTGGGACAATACAACAGATTCAAGGTCTGTGGATGTTGGAGGTAGGGTGGAAGTTTGCAAGGATGTGGTGGGGGGGAGGTGGTCAAGGGTTTTCTTTTGGGAGTTTGAGAGGGCTGATAACAGCAGATTTGAAGGAAAGGGAGACAATACCAATGGAAGGGGAACTGTTAAAAATTTCAACTAACCTGGGGGCTAGGAAGGGAAGTTTAGTGTTCAGCAGTTTAGTAGGAATAGGTCAATGGAGCTGGGAGTGGGTCTCATGGACAAATGAGCTCAAAGAAAGTATGAGGGCAGAGAGGAGACAAACTAGAGAAAGGTGGAAGTTCAGAGCTAAGGTGGGGGGATCCTTAGAGGAAGATTGGAAGGTGTTAGTTGCACACAACATAATGATATCCTCAGTGTGAAGACGGGACTTTGTCTCCACAAGTACTATATAGTGATCAGTCCTACTATTACTGTCATTGTCAGATCTTTCTGTGACAGGTAGATTGGTGAGGACAAGGTGAAGTAGATTTTTCCTTGTGTCAGTTGTCTCCCCATCTACAGCAAGCCAATGTAGTGGTGTTGCCGAGCCACTCTTAGTGATGTTGAAAACCCCAGCCCATTGTACATTCTGTGCCCTTAGTGATTCTTGTAAATTGTGTTCAACATGAAGGAATTTTTCAGCTGAGGGAGGGTGGTAGTTGGTAATCAGTAGGAGATTTTCTTGCCTGCATTTGACTTGATGCCATGGGATTTCATGGGTCCAGAGACAATATTGAGGACTCTCATGGCCACTCCCTTCCAGCTATATACCACCACCACCTCCATTTTGTTTGGTTTGCCCCAGAGTCCTTCATTACCAGGGTTGGTAATAAAGAAATCTGGAATGTTAGCTGAAAGGTAGAGGTATGATTATGTCAGGCTGTTGCTTGACTATTCTGTAGTACAGTTCTCCCAATTTTGTCATTTTGGCACAGGGACCCCGATGTTATTTAGTTGTGGGATTGACTGGACTGGGTTTGCCTTTGCTGTGTCCAAATCAAATGCTTAGTTCGATACTGACTACCCCATCCAGTGTT
Source organism: Carcharodon carcharias (assembly GCF_017639515.1). Taxonomy (NCBI): domain Eukaryota; kingdom Metazoa; phylum Chordata; class Chondrichthyes; order Lamniformes; family Lamnidae; genus Carcharodon; species Carcharodon carcharias. Next base: position 53,244,987 of record NC_054487.1, on the reverse strand, counting down.
ATTCTTACACTTTGTTATTGTAATTTGGCACATTTGAATGGCTTGCTTGGCCATTTCTGCGGGCCAAGATTCACATATAGGCCAGTGGTTGAACACTGCAACCTCCCTTCCCTAAAGGACATCAATGGACCGGATGTGTTTTTAAACGATCTGGTAGTCGGATGGCAAAAGGATCTGTGATATGGTGGAGGTTGGAATAATTTAAAAGACAGAAGGATGATAATGCAAGGCAAAAAGGGGCTGGTGATGGCACAAGTATAGAAAGAAAAAATAAATCTAGGCGTGGTTAAGCAGAATGCCTGATACTAGTTTTTAATTCCAGATTTATTTCATTTAACTGAATTTAAATTCCCTATGTACATGGTCAGATTTGAACTTATGTCTCTGGATCACTAGTTCTGTAACATACTATCATTCCCTTAGCTTACTGGACATCCTGGAGCGTTAAATTGAATGGTTCCAAAGTATTTGCAGCAAAAGACCAATGCCTTCCTCTACAAGTTCTCACATCACTAGAATAACATTCAATTCAAGTCAGCTCAAAGAGGTGTTATATTCCAATGGTTGTCAACCTTTATTTCATTAAGGAACCCTATGATATATTGTGAAATTCTGTGGAACCCAACCCCTCCCCCATCCTCCCCTCCCCTCCCACCATATATTTTATTGAAACAAAAATGAAAACAAAGTAAAACACTATTCAATGCACAAATAATTATTTTTCATTAAATGTAAGAACAGTGTATCTTGAAAAATTGAAAAATTTGGTACAATTTTCAAATGACCTGAAAATTGCACGGAACCTTTTAGGGATACTCAAGGAAACCTTGGCCCTGGTTGTAAGTCATTAGTTTGCACTCTTTCACATGGCAGGTGCTGGTAATGGAGGTGACTGTCACTGGGCGTGGGGGTCATGTGGGTTAGGCTTTGGGGTGGAGATCCCCTCATAGCTGGCAAAGTGGTCCTCAACCCCAGGGGCCCACTTGCTTCTCTTCCAACACATTCCCAGGCCATGGCAACCTCTCTATTCTTTGTCAGATGTTCCACACTTGTCTCTCCTCTGCTTAATCATTTGTAACTCCCCTGGATCCATATTTTCCTTCTATACTTGCCCCACTACCACCCCCTTTTTGCCTTGCATTATCATCCTTCTGTCTTTTAAATTATTCCAACCTCCACCATATCACAGATCTTTTCCTTTTGTTCTTTCCCTGCCTCCCACCCTCTCCCAACCCATCCTCCCAACCAGCCACTGCTGCTCCCCCCAAACTCTACCAACATCTTTTTCCAGACTCTGAATTTTCTTAAAATATTGAACATCTTTCCAGTTCTGAAATGTTACCTTTATTTTGTTTTCCACTGCTACTGCCTGACATGCTGAGTTTTTCCAGCATTTTCTGTTTTTGTTGCAGATTTCCAGCATCTGCAGCATTTTCCTTTTGTTAACATATTCACTGTTCATTTTTCAGTGCCAAAATGTAAAAACACAGCAAGAATGGTACCTGTTCAACATAAAAGCAACATACTATATGCATAAAAATCAGTAAACTGTGCATGCTTGAAAAGAGCAGCACTATGCATATTACTATGGCAACCTTATGGAAAAATTCAAACATAGTAGTGCTGTGTGCATTACAATAATATTTTATAATTAATGTATTAGAAAGCACAAGTATTCAATGAATATGCATCTAGTTTATAAGAGCAACATTTCCTATGCATACATGCACAGTAAATAAATTATTCCTTAGATTCAGTGTATTGTCACTGGACTGCAAAACTGCTTTAAATCAAGATGAAGTGGCTGACAGAAATGGGCCAGCCACAGAATTAAGTACACAAATACCCACCAAAGATACTGCAACAATACTGTATTGTACTTAAAGTTGGTGTGCACTATGCATTACAAAAATGTTGAGCCATCATATGTTGTCAAGATAACGGTGAAGCTAATGGCACACACCATTATTTATGTGCAAATGGTACACTTCAGATGATGGGCAGAGGTGTGGTTAAATACTGACATGCAAAGTTCCTATCCAAGTTTTTTTTAAATTCATTCACAGGATGTGGGCTTCACTGGCTGGGCCAGCATTTATTGCCCATTCCTAGTTGCCCTTGAGAAGGTGGTTGTGTGCTGCCTTCTTGAACTATTACAGTCCATGTGGTGTAGATGCACCCACAGTGCTGTTAGGAAGGGAGTTCCAGGATTTTGACCCAGGGACAGTGAAGGAACGGTGATAAATTTCCAAGTCAGGATGGTGAGTGACTTGGAGGGGAACTTCCAGTTGGTGGTGTTCCCCATCTACCTGCTGCCCTTGTCCTTCTAGATGATAGTGGTCATAGGTTTGAAAGGTGCTGTCTAAGGAGTCTTGGTGAATTCCTGCAGTGCATCTTGTGGATGGTACACACAGCTGCTACTGTGCGTCGGAGGTGGAGGGAGTGAATGTTTGTGGATGTGGTGCCAATCAAACTGGCTGCTTTGTCCTTGATGGTGTCAAGCTTCTTAAGTGTTGTGGGAGCAGCACTCATCCAGGCAAGTGGGGAGTATTCCATCACACTTCTGACTTGTGCCTTGTAAATGGTGGACACTGGGGAGTCAGGAGATGAGTTACTTGTTGCAAGATTCCTAGCCTCTGGCCTGCTCTTGTAGCCACAGTATTTGTATCACTATTCCAGTTCAGTTTCTGGTCAATGGTAACCCCCAGGATGTTTATAGTTTAGGATTTAGCAATGGTAATGCCATCGAACGTCAGGGGGCGATGATTGATTAGCTTCTCTCTTGATGGAGATGGTCATGCCTGGCACTTGTGTGGCGCAAATGTTACTTGCCACTTGTCAGCTCAAGCCTGGATATTGTCCAGGTCTTGCTGCATTTGGACATGGACTGCTTCAGCATCTGAAGAGTCATGAGTGTGCTGAACATTGTGCAATCATCAGTGAACATCCCCACTTCTGACCTTATGATGGAAGGAAGGTCATTGATGGAGCAGCTGAAGATGGTTAGGCTGAGGACACTACCCTGAGGAACTCCTGCAGTGATGTCCTGGGGCTGAGAAGAGTGACCTCTAACAACCCCATTCATCTTCCTTTGTGCGAGATATGACTGTTATGACCAATGCAGTTGGTAAAGTGGAGCTATTTTAAAATCCCAGAGGGAGACATTAAACAACTGCCATAACCTATAATTTTAAGTGTTATGTTTGAGATGCGACTCTAAATTCAGGAATCAGGCCACCAGTTCTCAAGGTTTAACATTAAACTAAAGGAAACATTGTATTAAGTTGCACAGGTTAAAACAGATATACACATGGCGACAAATTATTACTTTCATAATTTTTAACAAATTCCCAAACTAATCTCCATTAAGGCAACAGAAACCCTTAGACTTAACCAAACACCAGGCAAAGCATTTTCACCTTACAAATTCAAAATGAGGTTCTTTCATTCTGGTTGTTGTGGAGCCAGTTGGAGGTTTGCAGCTGCCTTTTGATCTCACATTGCCTCTGCTCTGCACACATGGAAACTACTGAAGTTATACCTACCAGCCCCATTGAATGTTAATTCTCATTGTACCAACAACCTCAGAACTAAACCTCTCTAACAATAAAACCCCTTTCATAGTACCAACTTTATTAGTAATATAAACATATTGCTTGGTAACTGCTAGAAAGGCATCAGGTTTCACCCCACTTCTTGAATGCTCTATTCAAAATACGCAAATGCACGCTATCTCTCTTACATATCAAAACTATTACCCACCAAAGCACCCAGACTAGCTGGCTTTAATCCAATTAAGACGTACCCGCAGATTAAACCTCAATTTTAAAAGAAAAATATTTTCCAAAATATCACATACATTAATAGCTTCATGACAATGACTCCAACCAGTGTAGAGTTTTCCCACTGCTCCCCATTGACTCCAGTTTTGCTAGGGCTCCTTGATGCCACACTCGGTCAAATGCAGCCTGGATGTCAAGGGCAGTCACTCTTATTTCATCTCAGGAGTTCAGCTCTTTTGTCCATGTTTGAACCAAGGCTGTAATGAGGTCAGGAGCTGAGTGGCCATGCCAGAACCCAAACTGGGTGTCAGTGTTCAGGTTGTTGTTAAGCAAGTGCCACTTGATAGCACTGTTGATGACCCCTTCCATTACTTTACTAATGTTTGAGAGTAGACAAATGGGGCAGTAATTAGTCAGGTTGGATTTATCCTGCTTTTGTGTACAGGACATTCCCAGGGCAATTTTCCACATATCCAAGTAGATACCAGTGTTGTAGCTGTACTAGAACAGCTTGGCTAGGAGCACAAATCTTCAGTACTACTGCTGGAATATTGTCAGGGCCCATAGCCTTTGCAACCAGTGGAGTGTTTTCCCCCTGATTCCCAATGACTCCAGTTTTGCTAGGGCTCCAGGCAGATTGGTGAGGATGAGGTCAAGTATGTTTTTCCATCTTGTTGGATCCCTCACCACCTGCCGCAGACCCAGTCAAGCATCTATGTCCTTTAGGACTCAACCAGCTCAGTCAGTAGTGGTGTTACCGAGCCACTCTTGTTGATGGACATTGAAGTCCCCCAACCAGAGTACATTCTGCACCCTTCCCACCCTCAGTGCTTCCTCCAAGTAGTGTTCAACATGGAGGAGCACTGATTCATCAGCTGAGGGAGGGCAGTACATGATAATCAGCAGGAGGTTTCTTTGCCATGTTTGACCTGATGCCATGAGACTTCATGGGGTCCGGAATCAATGTTGAGGGCTCCCAGGGCAATTTCCTCCTGAAAGTATACCACTGTGCCACCAACTCTGCTGGGCCTGTCTTACTGGTTGGATAGGACATACTGAGGGATGGTGTTGGTGGTGTCTCGGGCATTATCTGTAAGGTATGATTCCAGGCATGAGGATGACTATGTCAGGCTGTTGCTCGACTAGTCTGTGGGACAGCTCTCCCAATTTTGGCACTGGCCCCCAGATGTTCGTAAGGAGGACTTTACAGGGTCGACAAGGCTGAGTTTGCTGTTGTCATTTCTGTTGCCTAGGTCGATGCTGGGTGGTCCATCCAGTTTCTTTTTTTAGGCTTTCTAGCAGTTTGATACAACTGAGTGGCTTGCTAGGCCATTTCAGAGGGCAATTAAGTGTCAATCACATTGCTGTGGGTCTAGAGTCACATGTAGGCCAGACCAGGTAAGGAGAGCAGATTTCTTTCCCCAAAACACATTTGTGAACCAGATGGGTTTTTATGACAATTGACAATGGTTTCATGGTCATCATTAGACTTTTAATTCCAGATTTTTATTGAATTCAAATTCCACCATCTGCCAAGGTGGGATTTGAGCACGCGTCCCCGGAGCATTGCCCTGGGTCTCTGGATTACTAGTCCAGCAACAATATCACAATATCCAAGTTATGCTACTCCACCCTTAGCTTTGCAAAAACAGCATTTTGTTGTTGCTTCACCATTGAAATTCATTGAGCCATGAAATTCCTGATAGAAATGAATGAAGCTTATCCCAGAAAGTTAAGCCTTGTTCATTTCAGTCTAAGTATCCTTTTAACAATTAGAAAAGTGGTTATTACTACTCAGTCAACCTCTCTGCCACTGAAAATTAGCTATTAATAGTATGGAGTCTCATTCATTCAGGTTTTAATTGTTGTCGGAGATTTTAAAATGTAAACTGTAGTTTTTGTTAACTTATCCTTTCTGTCCATTTCTCTCTCTAATGTCTCAGTCCTTCTTTCCCTCTATTTATTTTTATGTACCTGATTTAACATTGAATTCACCCACTGTAATTTATACTTCCCTCAGTCCTTGCACTGTTAATTTCAATCTCTCAGTCTGATAGGTTATGAAGGTACACAATTGCTTGTCCTGTTTAGTTCAATCCCAACACCCAATTTCTCTTACAGCAAAGTTATCAGCTCACACTTTTAGCAACTTGCCAAGCAAAACATTTAAAAACCTAAATGTACAAGGGTAAGACTATTTAATGGCAGACTCTGGTGCCCTGCCACAGCAAATTATAGCCTCTCCCTTCCTAAATCTTTATGCTTCACTCTCCTCCTTTAAGATACTCTTTAAAACCTATGCCTTTCACCAATCTTTTGGCGCTATCTTAATATCTCCTTATGTTGGTCCTTTCAAATTTTGTTTGATACAGCTGCTGTGAAGCCTTGAGACATTTTGCTATGTTAAAAGCACTAAGTGCAAGTTGTTATTATCAGGCACATTACCTCTGTGCCAGGAAAAAGAAGCACATTGGGTGGGTCTTCTGGTCCCAATACTGGCAAACACTGCTATTGAGGGCTAGTACAGCACCACAAATTCTGAGGAGGCAATTCACTCTGGAGCCTGGAACTTGAGGTTCACCAGAAAAGGCTTTGCGGGAGTCCATACTGATGGTCCTGTTACTATCAGTTGTAAATTTGAGCTATTTGCCCTATACTTATAGCTCTGTTATATACAGCATTTCATTTAGGGCTGCTCCTAATAGGCTTAAAGCTTGCTAGAAGAACAGCCTTTTAAATCAGGAGGAGTGCCAAGACTGAAAGATTGAAATTAACAGTGCAAGGACTGAGGGAAGCATAAATTACAGTGGGTGAATTCAATGTTAAATCAGGTACATAAAAATAAAGAGAGGGAAAGAAGGACTGAGACATTAGGGAGTATAATGGGCAGAAAGGATAAGTTAAAAACACTACATTTTACATTATAAAATCTCCAACAACAAATAAAACCTGAATGAAACTCCATACATATTAATAGCTAATTTTCAGTGGCAGAGAGGTTGACTGGACAGTAATTAGCCACTTTTCTAATTGTTAAAAGGGTACTTAGACTGAAATGAACTAGGCTTAACTTCCTGGGATGAGCTTCACTCATATCTATCAGGAATTTCACATCTCAATGAATTTCAATGGTGAAGCAACAACAAGATGCTATTTTTGCACTCCTTACACCCTGATACCGCTCACCTACTCCCACCTCCCTCCAACCCAATGCACCAGCCTCTTCTCACTGACTCACTCCCCGGGTTCTACTCACCCTCCTTCACTACTCCCCACTCTCTGGTTCTGCCTGCTCATCCTTCCATAACCTTGGTCTGCTTACCCCACTGTTCCCCTCCTGGCAGTGCCAAACCTGCTCTCCCTCGCAAGTATCCTCAGCTCCACTCACCCCCCTGAACCCCCAGCTCATCAGTGAAGCCAATGTCAGAAAAGAGCCAGGGGTGCTCCAGTGGAGGGGTGAGCAGAGCTGGGAGTGACTGGTGAAGGTGGAGAGCAGAGCTAGGGTGCAGGGTAAGGTGGGAAGCGTTGGGCAGAACCGGGCAGGGGGTGGGGGTGGAGCTAGGAATGCTCTGGGGTAAGGCTAAAATTAGAAGTTGAATGAAGGAAACATCATAAATACTTTAAATCTCTTAAATACCATTGAAGTGAAAGCAGACCTCAAGGATTGTATTTTCAACTCATGATGCCGAAGGGGGCATGGTTTCACCAGTCTTGTACCTCGCCACTAGGCCTCTTGGCTATCTCGCTGATGGATCGACACTGCAGCCAGGAGAGCAGTTCCTGCTGAGCCTACAAATAAGGTAAGAATGTAATTTAAAATGCAATGCAAACCACATTTTCACCACTGATAGAAAGATCTGGGCTATTAGTTTTTACACAGTCTAATAATACATTGACACAGGGAATCTATCCATGTAATTGTGGATACTATACACTCTTCACCTGCCGAGTGTATGTTCAAGAGCATTTGTGCAACCAGCATTAGACAAGTAACATTTCATGAACCTCTCTGTCTTAATCATTATACAGTATTAACATTTCCCTATGTTTGAGTATCTGGAACTGTTCCTGGAGCTATTAAATGTGAAACCATAGGTATCTTTATATATCATGGGAATTTTGGTGCAGCAGGCAACCATATTCTAAGTGGCCTATGCATTTGGGGCCTCTATTAATCTGCACATTCCGATTTGTCCCACACTAAATCCCAACAAATTATTGGAACAAAATTAACCCCTGAGTCTATTTCCTTGGGGCTGCTCAGTCATATTGCCATGAAAGCAGGTCATTAACAAGTGTAAATTAGGTTCACTAACATGATTCACAAACATAATCTTGAACTTAGCTTTGTCTGTACTCCGAAGTAAAACTATCAGTTAACTCCATTCTGCTTAGCATGTGATGAGTACAAAAGGATCCTCTATTCCTCTACTTGTAAGTTGTGTTACATCAGTAATTATATCCATGTGTATTTCAAACATGAAACTGGCTTGAGTGACCATTTTTTTGCTGAAATTAAACTCATTTTTTATATGAATAGAAACTCAAGATATCACATATAGTTCCTTGTTAAATTTCAGACTTAAAGAACATATTAATTAATTAAAGAAAGAACCTGACACCTAGTGCTGTGTGATGTTCTAGCGAGGCATTGGATGAGTATTTTATTGGAATATTTTAATTTTGCTTAACTGATTTATGTGGCAGGTCATTGTGTAAATGTACAGCACCAGGCACAAAGGGCAGATTCAGGCTGAGTGTTGCTAATTTAAAATTTTTGACCTAAGCTTCTTGATAGAAGCCAAACAGGCATCAGCTGTTCATCCATACCCCATGCTACCAGAACTGGCGAAACTGAGCACAGCCGGACAGAATTTGCGATCTGCTCTCAGCAAAAACAACTTGCATTTATTTGTGCCAATAATATTTTTAAGTGTCCTAGGGCATTTTACAGTACTGATTATCAGACAAAATTTGAAACCAAGCCACTTTAGGACAGGTGGCCAAAAGCTTGGTCAAAGAGGTAGGCTTTAAGTAACATCTTAAAAGAGGATAGAGAGGTAGAGATTTAGGGAGGGAATTCCACAACCAAAGCTGAAGGGACAGCTACCAATGGTGGAGTGAAGAAAATAGGGGATGTCAATGAAGTTAGAATTCGAGGAGCGCAGAGACCTCAGAGGCTGGAGTAAGTTGCATAGATAGATAGGGTCGAGACAATGGAAAGATATGAAAACTAAGATGAAAATTTTATAATTGAAGCTTTGCCAGGCCAGGAGCCTAAGTGAAGGAATGATGTGTCAATGAGACTTGGTGTGAGTTTGGAAATGGGTAGCAGCGTTTGGGATAAGCTCAAATTTATGGATGGTACAATAATGGAGGCCAGCCAGGAGAGCATTGGAATAGTCAAGTCTAGTAGAGGTAACAAAGGCATGAATGAGGATTTCAGTAGCATATAAGCAGTAGGATTGTGTGAGGTAACTGATAAAGAGTGCAGAAGAGGTAGGGAAAGAATTTTTCCATTAGTCATGTCTGTTTTGCTATCTGGAAGACATTATTGGAACAGCAGGAATAATGAAAAACAGGTTATTTTAAGAAAAGCTGTTCTTCTAATGTCACTTTGAAGCCAGTATCACTTAAAAATCAACAAGCAGCCTCCTTCCTATATATTACTCGATCTCCAGGGAATGAGTTGTAAATCTACGGTGATATTCTGGTTACAACAGGGGTCAATTTTTTTTGAGGGCTCTCTTGAGATTTTCTCGTTTTGTTTTTCGGAGGCTCCTTCTTGGTTTTCATGGGCTTCTTTTTCATTCCTTTTTGTCTACACTGGAATGCTGTGGCGGTAGGGAGTTTCAGTTGGAGATTGGTGACTGAGGGAATTTAAGGGTTAAATTAAAGGTTCAACTCTATCTAAAGTCTAGTCTTTCTTTAATTTAGCAATTAACTAAAAGTTGCTGTTAAGGTTGGAAGGTGAGTTTTAGTCCAGCCTTAAAACTGGGCTCATACAGGCTCTGCTTACAACTGTAACTAGTTAATTAGATAACTGGTTTAATCTGGTTTTGAGAGGCTGGGTTCAGAGAATGTAAAAGTAGGCTATCTTATAGTGCTGACTTTGTCTACACTGGAATGCTGTGTTTGGCTGCGGTAGAGAGCTTCAGTTGGAGATTTGTGACTGAGGGAGTTTAAGAGTTAAATTAAGAGTTAAATTCTATCTAAAGTCTAGTCTTTCTTTAATTTAACAATTAAATAAAAGTTGCTGTTAGGGTTGAGAGAAGGTGAGTTTTAGGCTGGAGAGGAGAGGCCAGCGAGTATAGTATAAAAGGGCGTGAAAAACAGAGGCCGAGACTGGAGAGGAGAGGCCAGCAAGAGCAGTATAAAATGGTGCGACAAACAGAGGCCGAGACCGGAGAGGAGAGGCGTACCCTCACGACCTTCAGCCAGTGGATGTCGAAGTAATGCCACGATTCAAAAAGTGATGCAATGCAGGGGAGGCAGCTGATTGGTAAGTAGGGTCAAGTGAGTACTTCTATTTCTACTTTTTGTACTAATTAAACTGCTGCAGTCCATTAGCTTAAACAAAATAAGGTGAGGACTTTGGACTGTAGTTGGATTGTTTGGAGTGGAATAAGGCCCCTAGCATAGTTAGTATTCTTTAATGGGAGAAACTAATGAGCTTAATCTAAAGGGAAGTCATGGCAGCACAGCTGACACCTATGATATGCTCCACCTGTGCTATGTGGGAAGTCATGGATACTTCCAGTGTCCCCAGCGACCATGTGTGCAGGAAGTGTGTCCTGCTGCAACTATTGGCTAACCACATTTCAGAGCTAGAGCTGTGGATGGATTCACTGTGGAGCATCTGTGCTGCTGAGATTATCGTGGACAGCACGTTCAGTGAGGTGGTCACATCGCAGGTAAAGACTGAACAGGTAGAAAGGAGATAGGTGACCACCAGGCAGAGTAGAGGAAGGCAGGTAGTGCTGGAGTCCCCTGTGGCCATCCCCCTCTCTAACAGATATACCATTTGGATACTGCTGGGTGTGACAACTTCTCAGGGGAAGCAGCAGGAGCCAAGCCCATGGCACACGGGTTGCTCTGCTGCACATGAGGGGAGGAAGAAGAGTGGCAGGGTTATAATGGTAGGGGATTCAATAGTAAGGGGAACAGACAGGTGTTTCTGCAGCCACTAAAGAGACTCCAGGATGGTATGCTGCCTCCCTGGTGCCATGGTCAAGGATGTCTCAGAGAGGCTGCAGGGCATTCTAAAGGAGGAGGGTGAACAATCAGTGGTTGTGGTACATATTGGCACCAACGACATAGGTTAAAAAAAAGGAATGAGGTCCCTACAAAGTGAGGAGTTAGGATGTAAATTAAAAAGTAGGGCCTCAAAGGAGTAATCTCAGGATTACTACCAGTGCCATGTGCTAGCGAGAGTAGAAATAACAGGATATATCAGATGAATTCATGGCTGAAGAAATGGTGTTGGGGGGAGGGATTCAGATCCTGGGACATTGGGACCAGTTCTGAGAAGTGAGGGCATTACAAATAGGATGGGTTACATCTGGGCAGGACTGAGACCAACGTCCTTGGGGTAGCAATGGAGGGGGGTGGGGAGGGGGAGGTTGTGGTGGTGTTTGCTAGTGCTGTTGGGGAGGTTATAAACTAGAATGGCAAGGGGGTGGGAACTTGAGCAGGGAGACAGAGGAGGGGGAAACAAGGATAGAAACGAAAGACAGAAAAGTAAGAAGCAAAAGTGGATGGCAGAAAAAACAAGGGTGAAAAACAAATGGGGTCAGAGTGAAAAATAAAGTTAAGATGACTAACAAGGTTGAAAAGACAAGTCTAAAGCCATTGTATCTTAATGCAAGGAGCATTCGCAATAAGATAGATGAATTATTAGTGCAAATAGATATAAATGGTTATGATATAGTTGCAATTACTGAGACATGGCTGCAGGGTGACTAAGGATGGGAACTGAATATCCAGGGGTATTCAATATTTAGGAAGAACAGACAAATAGGGAAAGGAGGTGGGGTAGCACTGTTAGTAAAGGAGGAAATCAGTGCAATAGTGAGGAAGGATACAGGGTTGGAAATTCATGATGTGGAATTTGTTTGGGTGGAGATAAGAAGCACCCAGGGGCAGAAGACGTTGGTGGGGGTTGTCTATAGGCCCCCAAACAGTAGCGGAGATGTAAAGGAAAGCATTAAACAGGAAAATAGAGACAAAAGCAATAAGGGTACAATTGTAATCATGGGTGACTCTAATCTACGTATAGATTGGACAAACCAAAATATCAATAATACCATGGAGGAGAATTTCCTGGAGTGTGTACGTGATGGTTTTTTAGACCAACATGTTGATGAACCAACTACAGAGCAGGTTATCCTAGACTGGGTATTGTGCAATGAGAAAGGATTAGTTAACAATCTTGTTGTGTGGGGTCCCTTGAGGAAGAGCGGCCATAAAATGATAGAATTGTTCATTGAGGTGGAGAGTAAAGAAGTTGAATCCAAAACTAGGGTCCTGAATCTAAATAAAGGGCACTACGAGGGTATGAGGTGCAAGTTGGCAATGATGGATTGGGGAACCATACTAAAAGGGTTGATGGTGGATAGGCAATGGCTAATATTTAAGGAGCTTATTCATGAATTATAACAATTATTCATTCCCATCTGGTGCAAAAATAAAACAGGAAAGGTGGCTCAACCATGGATTACAAAATAAATTAGGGATAGTATTAGATCCAAAGAGGAGACATATAAAATTGCTAGAAAAAGCAGCAAGCCTGAGGATTGGGAGCAGTTTAGAATTCAGCAAAAGTGGGCAAAAATATTGATAAAGAAGAGGAAAATGGAGTATGAGAGTAAACTTGTAGGGAACATAAAAACTGACTGTAAAAACTTCTATAAATATGTGAAGAAAAAAAGATTAGCAAAGATAAATATTGGTCCCTTACAGTCAGAAATGGGGGAAATTATAATGGGGAACAAAGAAATGGCAGAAGAATTGAATACATAGTTTGGTTTCTGTCTTCACAAAAGAGGACACAAATAATTTCCCAGAAATGTTAGGGAACCAAGGATCTAGTGAGAGGGAGGAATTGAAGAAAATCGGTATTACTAAAAAATGTTCTAGAGAAATTAATGGGGTTAAAGGCTGAAAAATCCCCAGGGCCAGATAATCTACATCCCAGAGTACTAAAGGAAGTGGCTCTGGAAATATTGGATGCATTGGTGATCATCTTCCAAAATTCTATAGACTCTGGAGCAGTCCCTATAGATTGGAGGGTGACAAATGTAACCCCGCTATTTAAAAAAGGAGGGAGACAAAAAACAGAGATTTACAGACCAGTTAGCCTAACATCAGTAGTGGGGAAAATGCTAGAGTCTATTTTCAAAGACATGGTAACAAAACACTTGGAAAGCATTAACGGGATTAGACAAAGTCAGCATGGGTTATGAAAGGGAAATCATGCTTAACTAATCTACTGGAGTTTGTTGAGAATGTATCGAGTGGAATAGATAAGGGGGAACCAATGGATGTGGTGCATTTGGATTTCAAGAAGGCTTTTGATAAGGTCCAACATAAGAGGCTAGTGGGCAAAATTAAAGCACATAGGATTGAGGGTAATATGCTGGCATGGATTGAGAGTTGGTCAACAGACTGGAAACAGAGGGCTAAATTTTCTGTTCGGCGGGCGGGTGGAGCTGAAGCTATCGCGGGCTGTGCTGCCATTTTGCATGGGCGGGCCAATTAAGGCCCACCCAGCGCATTTCACACTCCTGTGAAGAGCGGGACTTTTAAAATTGCAGCAGGCGTGTACAGATCGCCGGGTCCAATGGGGACCTGTCAGTCTGTATAAAAAAAGGCCAGGCAGTCTCCTTTAGGCTGATCGCCATGGCCAGCTACAGATGGCACACAAGGGGGTCTGCACAGCAGGCCGTCATAGAGGGAAGGCCAGAGGAGGAGGGCAGGCTGCAGGGTGTGGGCCAGGAGCAGGGCAGGCTGCAGGATAGGCCAGCAGGGGGCCAATGTGCCCCCCGCTTCTCTGGTGGCTGCCTTGCTGCCCTTCTCGAGGAACTGGCAGCATGGCAAGAGGTCCTGTTTCCCCAGGATGGGAGGAGGAGCGCCCCACATGTGATGAAGGGTGCCTGGGAGGAGGTGTGGCAGAGGTGGTCAGTTCCCAGGATGTGGGGTGCCGAACGTGGATCCAGTGTCACAAGCATTTCAACGATTTGTTGCGCTCTGGAAGGATGAGTACCATGATGGCCTTGGCCATTTAACCCAGCAGGTAGCTTTAGCATTTGAGGGTCCCCCACCAACGTCTTAGTGTCGTTACTGCTTTGACTCATGTTGGGCATTTGGCGCACAATGGGTGGTCAAGCAGATAGTCACCATGCTTACATCAGCCTTAGTGGTTAATGAGAAGATGGGTTCTCCCCCATGTGCTGGCCTTCATCGAACTTGAGTAGTCTGCAGGAGAGGCAGCTAGGCACGTACTCATAACTCCAACACATGTCTTATTCATGGTGATAAGATGGTGGAAGGGGAGCCTCAAGGTGTCGTGGCCAAGAGCCATCTGGTGGTCTCGGCACTGCACCTAGTTGCACCTCCTTGCCATGGGAGCTAAGACCCGTGTGTTATCGAAAGTGATGGACGCCGAATGTGTCCAAGGCAGAGCAGCTGTACTATCTTCTATCTTTTGGTGACCAACCACTAGTAGCGTGGACAGAAGGTGCTGGAGGCCTCAGATGGGCCACTATGGTTTGGGTGCAGCAGAGTACATGAATGATCAGCCCCAATAAATGGTGTTCTCTGTTCTGCAGGAGAAAAATGCGCACAACATCTATGAGCGTTCACGCACTGGCGGTGGCCAGGCCCAGCTTCTCATCCTGAGCCATTTCGAAGAGCAGGCCCTGGAGTTGGAAACCCACCATGCACCCAGGTCAGCAGGTGTCGGTGAGGCCGGGGATGGAGCGGCCAGGTATTTGAGGCTCACAGTCTCATCCACTCTGTCTTCCCACCAACCAAAGCACTGATGGTTGCTGCAATCATTAATGCAACAACACTGCTCATTTACAGACTGATAGAGTCAGATGTGTGGCTCATACTCAAAGGTCCCTCGGCCCTTTGAGGATGCGCATCTCTAGCACCTTCCAAAGTCACCTTATCCCATTTCCGACCACTATCCCCATGGCCTTACATGTTATGGCATCGCTGCTGCACATCCAAATATTATTGCATCTCAGGAGGGTTTGTGCCTCCACCACCCTTTCAGCCAGTGTGTCCCACATTACTCTGTCCAAAAGGTCCTCATCACCTCATGCCCCTCACCTTAAATAAATGCCACCAGGTTAGTCATCCTTCTGCCAAGGGGAAATGTTGTTTTCTATCCACCTGGTTTATGTCCTTCATAACAGCATGAAGCTCAATAATGTGACCCGTCAATCGCCTGTGCTCCACAACAAATGTCACAAGTGTATGCAATGTTTCCTCATCACTCCAACTCTCCAGGCCAGCATGCATCCTGGTCAGGAACCTCTGCACTCTCTCCACTCCAATGCCATCCCTCCTATGAAGTGCAGTTCACAACTGAACGCAGAAGTGTAACTGTGGCCTCAACAGCGTTTTCTGCACTTGCAACATGACCTCCCTTTTTCTACATTCTATTTCTAGGCTAATAAAGGCAAGTCTGGCTTTTACCTTGTTAAACACCTTATGTTCCTGTTCTGCTGCCTTAACGGGCCTGTCCACATGCCCAGCAAGGTGCCTGTAATCATCCTTACATCCTACCATTTCTCCTGTATTGCTGTACCTTGTTTGTCCTGCCCCAGTGCATAACCTCACACTTATCCACATAACATTCCAAGTGGCATTCCTTAGGCCATCTTACCAGCCTATCTGTATTTGCCTATAATGTTTCGGCCTCCTCCTGACTATTTGCCACCCCACCAATGTTCATCTCCTTAGGTTCTTGAAGCATTATGAGCCTGGGAAGAAAGGGATGAATTGTGTTACTGCGTGAAAGCTAACTGATCCACTGTCCTTGTTAATTTCAGCATCACCAGAGCATGGCCGCAATGAGAACATCCAGATGCCCCCTTCCACACCTGAGGGGCATCAATTGTTACGAGTGTCACACCATTTCAGCGAGGCAGGCACCAGCGCAGCGACCACCACATTGGTGGGAATTGTAACATTGGCTAGTGTCCCGGGGCACAGTGGAGAGGGCACTTCACAATCGCTGGAGGAGATGGCACAGACAGAGAGTGCCGATGGTGCCAACAGCCGGAGGACTGCAGGGGACCAGGCACATGCTGAGTCGGGCAGTGATGATGTGCCTCTGGAAATGTCTGCCATGCAGCAACTGCAGGAAAAGTGGCTGGCTGCATGGGAGCATCTGGCAGGGTTGCACGAGAGTGTGCTTCACTTGGTCTCTATGGTGGAGGAATCCAGGCGGAGCATCAGTGATGGCATGAACCTCATGTCAGAGCATCAGTCTTCCTCCATGGAGAGATTGGCGATTGTCATGGAGAGAGGCTTCCAATAGAATTAGCAGCTTTGCTGGGGTTACACTCGGACCTGCAAGTCCTCACAGCACTATAGGCCAAAGGTGGTCATTGGCAATGTGGGAGATGTTCTGGGCACCAACTGTCCCAGCTCGGTGCCCACCCATCTACGGTGAGCAGGGAAGTCCATAGCGACCTCACGTCGGGTGTAGCAGCTGCCTGTCGTCTCTGCGGGCTCCACTCAGGGCGCTCCAGATGCAGCAGCTCCTCTGCCCCTTTGCCAGTGACTGTTGTATCTGTTGAGGCTGCGACAACTGTGGAGGTGCCAACTGTGGAACTGGCCACTCCCCCCAGGCAGGGGCAGCACAGGCTCGACGGGCCAAGGTCATCAAGGCTAACAGGACAGCAGAGTGAGAAGGCTGTCTCACAAGCCAATCCGAGCAATGGGACGGCACCTAGACATAGCACCCATAAATGTAAGCACATCACAGGATTCTCACTGGTGCTTTTCTGTTGGCCTTACATTAGGGAATTTATATTTTTTAACATTGGAACAACATTTTGATTTGATTTTGTTGCACCATATGATAGATGGATGGAAATAAAATCCACATGTGTTACCATGGCTGAGGGTGGCTCCTTTGTGCTACATTTGTATGTTTCACAGACATATCATGAGTGTTTGAGTGGGCACTGAGGTTTATGTACTAAGCCCTTAGGTGCAGCTGATGAAGTGGAAGATGTAGCACTTTAGTGCTGTGTATGGATGCGCCAGGCAGTGCTGGTCCTGCTGATCCATGTGTGTGGAGCTAGCTGAAAGTTTGTTGGATTAAATTCTCCCGGATGTCCCTGCCTCCTTGGTGTAGCAGCAGGTCGGCGTGCTGCCCCTCATCATTGCCCTGTGCTTCCTCATTCTCCGAACCACTTCTGGAGTCATCATGTGCAGCCAAATCCACTGCGTCAAAGTCTTCATCATCCACTTTCATCTTTCCAGCATAAGATTGTGCAGAGCGCAGCATGATACCATTATCACAGAGACACAATCTGGGGGCTACTGGAGTGCGCCCCCTGAGCGGTCCAGGCATCGAAAGCGCATCTTGAGAAGACCAATGGTTCTCTCCACCACAGCCATTGTGGAGGCATGGCTCCTATTGTACCGCTGCTCAGCTTCTGTTCTTGAATGGCAGAGAGGTGTCATGAGCCATCTTCTGAGCTCTTGTCATCCACCCGCCATCCATCCAGCCAAGCTACAGCACTGAAGAGCCTCGGCATCTGGGAGTGTCAGAGGATGTAGGTGTCATGAGAGCTGCCTAGTACCTTGCACAGACTTGCAGAATCAGCATCCTGTGATCACACACTATCTGCACGTTCATGGAGTGGAAGCCCTTCCTGTTGACAAAGGCACCGGGCTCAGCTGCTGGCGCCTTGATGGTCACGTGTACACTCTATAGCACCCTGGACACGGGGGAAGCCAGCAATGGCCGTGAAACCTCTGACTCACTGTGTATGGCTTGCCTGCTCGCAGCGGAAGTGGATGAAAGTCAATGCACGCCTGAACGGAGCATCTGTAACCTGCTTGACACAAGTGTGTATAGCTGATTGGGAGACACCGCAAAGATCACCCACCAAGCCCTGGAAGGAGCCAGATGCATAGAAATGGAGGGCAACTTCAGAGCCACTGGCATGGGGTGTCCGCCCACACAGTTAGGAGAGATCCCAGGGCCAATCATCTGACAGATGTAGTTGACTGTCTCTCTTGACAGTCGGAGCCTCCTTTGGCACTGCACCTCAGTTATATTGAGGTAGCTGCTTCGCTGCCTGTATACCGTGGCAGCGGGATAGAGGCATATGCTGTGGCCCCTTCCACCTTGGACAACCTCTTGGCCCTGCACCCTTTGTGCCTGCGCCTGTCCTCCCAAAGGTGGCTCCCCTGGAGGCTGATTGTCCACTCCTGGCCTCCTCCTTAATCTAGCCCTCCCTTCCTCCTCAGAGGAGATGCCTCCAGTGGAGATGTCAGAACCCATACCAAGGCTAAATGGAGGCCTCCAGAAAGCTGCAGGCCCGATAAAGATTCCTGACTGCAGACTGGTGAACTGAAGCTTCAAAGTACAGAGAAAGCTGTTGGAATTCGTTCTGAACTGTTACAGATCACACAAGCAATTTTTAAAAACTTTCTGCAATAAATACTTCAAATAAAACATTGACAATCTCACAGAGCCCACAGCCTGTGGATGTTTTGTTACTAAGTCAATTACCCACCTGCCCGATGCGCCCGGGCGCCTCAAAATTGGCAGCGATTGCCAAGTTAAGGGTTTTAACAAGCCCTTTAATTAATGGCAGGCGTGCATTGCATTTCATTGCGCACCCGCCCAGCTAAATATCGCAATGGTGTGCAGTGACGTAGGGATGTTCGGCCGACGTCACTGCGTGCCATTTTAAGCGCTGACATCCATGGCCCCCCCCCCCACATGTCACCCTGAAAACTCTGCCCAGAAATTGGGAATAAATAGGTCTTTTTCCGGATGTCAGGCAGTAACTAGTGGTGTACCACAGGGATCAGTGTTGGGCCCCAGCTATCCACGATATATATAAATGACTTGGATGAGGAAACCAAATGCAATTTTTCTAAGTTTGCTGATGACACAAAACTGGGCGGGGTTGTGAGTTGTGAGGAGGATGCAAGAAGGCTTCAGAGCGATTTAGACAAATTGTGTGTGTTGGCAAACACATGGCAGATGCAGTATAACGTGGATAAATGTGAAGTTATACACTTAGGTGTGAAAAGCAGAAAGGCAGAGAATTACTTAAATGGTGATATATTGGGAAATGTGGATGTAAAAAGGGACCTGGGTGACCTTATACACCAATCAATGAAAGTGAATAGGCAGGTGCAGAAAACAATAAGGAAGGCAAATGGTATGTTGGCCTTCACTGCTAGAGGATTTGAACTCAGAAGGAGGGATGTATTACTGCAGTTATACAAGGCCTTGGTGAGACCACACCTGGAGTATTGTTTGCAGTTTTGGTCTCCTTACCTATGAAAGTATATACTTGCCATAGAGGGAGTGCAGCAAAGGTTCACTAGGCTGACACCGTGGATGGCAGGACTGTTTTATGAAGAGAGATTGGTTCGACTGTGCCTGTATTCACTAGAGTTTAGAAGAATGCGAGGGGATCTGATTGAAACTTATAAAATTCTAACAGGGCTAGACAGACTTGATGCAGGGAGAATGATTCCTCTGGTTGGGAAGTCTAGAACCAGGGGCCACAGTCTCAGGATACTGGGCAGGTCATTTAGGACTGAGATGAGGAAACATTTCTTCACTTAAAGGGTGGTCAACCTGTGGAGTTCTCTATCACAGAAGGCTGTTGAGGCCGGGTCACTGAGTATATTCAAGAAATAAATTGATAATCTTTTGGATATTAGGGACATCAAGGGGTTTGGAGAGAAAGCAGGAATATGGTGTTGAGATGGAGGATCATCCATGACCATATTGAATGGCGGAGCAGACTCGAAGGGCCAAATGGCCTATTCCTGCTCCTAGTTTCTATGTTTCTATTCTCCTTTATTAAGTAATGCAGTCACGTAGTATCATTTCCTTCCGTATTCGTGTTGAATTTTTTTTGGGTTACCTTCTCTAGATAGTTAGGGTAGTGCATATGCCAAAGAATGTACATCTATTATTAAATCTTTTAACTTGGAATCTGCTGAAGCCATCATTCATGCCTTCATTCCCTCTAGGCTTGAGTATTCCAAAACATTTCTGGCTGTCTCCAACATTCTACCCTCCTTGACTTTGAGGTCATCCAAAACTCTGTTGCCTGTACATTAACTCGCAATGAGGCTGAATTTCCAAGCAGACGGAGAGAGTCTCTCTCTCTCGTGGTGCATGGGGAATATGTAGAGAGGTGAGGAGGGGTGAGGGCTCAAGGTCTGTTTTTTGTTTCGTTCATTTTTTAAATAAATTCAGCAAAGTGCTGGAGCACAGAGGCCAGGTATTCCGCCCAACCTGCCTTCACTTCCGCCACCTCTACACTCATTCTGGGGGCAGCAGGACCAACTTTAGTACCCCCAGAACAAAAACTCCAACTTCCAGGCCTCTTTTTCTCAGGTAGACTGGTGGAGCCAGGAAATGTTCCATTTCTGCACTTCTGACCAGGGTGGAAAATTTGGGCCTAAGTTCCATTCTCCTATCTCGCTGAACTATATTGGCTCCCAATCAAACATTATCTTGATTTTAAATTTCTCACTCACGTTTACAAATTCATTCTTGGCTCACCCCTCCCTATCTTTCCTCCAGCTCCACAACCCTCCAAGATATTTAATTCTAGCCTCCTATGCATCCCCAATTTTAACCACTCCACCACTGGTGGCCATGTCTTCAGTTGTCTAGACCCTAAGTTCTGGAATACCCTCCTTACACTTCTCTTCTTCCCTACCTCACTTCCCTCCTTTAAGACACTCATTTAAACCTACCTCTTTCACCAAGCTTTTGTTAATTGATCTACTATCTCCTTAAGTGGCCCGATGTCATACTCTGTTTTCTAATGCTCCTGTGAAGTGCCTTAGAACATTTCATTACGTTAAAGAGGCTATATAAATTTAAGTTGCTGAATTGGTCTTTATTTTCTCAGATCTATATGCTGCTTTCTTGCCCATCTAAGATTTTGAGGCCTTCTGACTCCTCCTGCTATCCCATGTTCAAACTTAATTCACTAGCACTAAATCTCAGTTCACGTTATTTGTGTAGGTCAAGAGGCTCTGGCATAAATTTCACTCAGTAACTTTTCTAGCCGCATCCCCTATTGTGAGGTAGCCCTTCTTGCCTTCTACTACTTTAACTTATAGCTAGGTTAGAAAGACCTACAATTACAAAGCTTGATCTGAGGTATCTAAGGGGCAGCAGCCCTGTTGCATAATCTGAATATAATAAATAAGAATATAATCAGCTTCCTGTGTGGTGTAGTGTTTTGTTTCTGTGCATTTTCACCCTTTGGAAATGCACCAATAAAAGAATAGGGATTTCTTTTAAAAATGGCTCACTTTGGCTCCAACCATTATTAAGATAATGATGTTAGCTATACTTATTTGAAGTGTAAGTTCTTCTAAGGTGTAAAGTTGCTGTAGGCACATGATGCTACTTGACTTGTGGTGCTTGGGTCCTTTTGCAAAGCTGTTGCAATCACTCTCGCACAGGACTTAGAGGAGTCAGGATGTGATTTTTCCCCCCAAATTGTTGCTCAATGGGACAGCACAGTAAGAAAAAAAATTGCCCTGGGTCTCCAGCACTTGCTGCTTCTCCAATCACAGATTCTGTGTCCAGAGGAACAGCAAGATTGGGAGAAAAGGGGAACTGTGATTGGAGGAACTGGAACAGGAACATGGGAGAGGCATAATCTGTGACTTTCTCATTGGTTCCGCACCCCCCCCCCCCCCCCCCCCCCCCTCCTTGATTAAATTTTCCAGGGCTTTGAGGGTGAATTTGCCTGCTGGCCCCATGTATTTTGAACCCTGGACTATGGTACTGGTATAGCACACCACAGATTTTATTAAATTGAATTCAATAAAAATGGTAGTTTGTGGGCTGGCATTAGACAAATTGACTTGGTGGATTATGTTAAAAGCTGAATTTGACTATTGTCCTACAGGGAAGACAATCATTACACTCCTCATT
Source organism: Carcharodon carcharias (assembly GCF_017639515.1). NCBI lineage: Eukaryota > Metazoa > Chordata > Chondrichthyes > Lamniformes > Lamnidae > Carcharodon > Carcharodon carcharias. The sequence continues at coordinate 53,223,018 of NC_054487.1, read as the reverse complement.
TCTGCCATGTAGGTGACAAAGGCTTTGGGGAATTAAGGAGTGAGCAGGCACTTATGGCTGGTTCAGTTTGGGTCAATTATGTTGAACTGAAACCAAACTGTTGGTAGATGTGAGACACATATTGAGCCTGTCAATTTTTGTTTCGAAATTGTGAATTCCCCCATTCCAAATTGCTCTTGCTGCCAGCTCCAATTTCCCTAATAAAAGACTAAGCTCTAAATTTAAAACATTAAATAACAATATTGTTTCCTGTTTCCAGCTTTCCCCCCATTGACTATGGTGCCCAGCATGAACTCCTTCTCCAGAGCCACCTTTTTGCGGACAGCCGGTAGGCAGAGTGACCTTCCTCACGGTCTGTGTCCACCACCTGTGGATGACCAACTTTGGCCAGTCCTAAGAGCAGACCCAATGAAGTGGTTCTCCATCTTAGACGTCCCACTCTGAGCCGGGTGACCATAGATCCGGAACATGGCGCTGTCATAGAGACAGAAGTTGACAAGCTTCCCCTTGCAATTAGCAAATGTGATGCTATTGCCCCAAGAATTGAGCAGTAATATTCCATTGCTGCCCTTTTCAACCCTGCTGACCTCATCAGGGTGGTCCGCCTGACGCTATTGTCAGTCTGCGCACATCAACCAATGGGCTGCATCCTGTCCGGGTGGTGGGCGGAGCCTGAGCCGAGCATCGCCGAACGTTGCCGAGCGGAGTCGAGCGGTCACCAGTATGGAGGAGGGCGACGGATGGCACAATGTCAGTCTTGCTGAGAGGGCTGCAGAGTCGGGGCTTACCGGCAATCAGGCGGCGGTGGTGGTGGTGGCGGCGGCTTCCGAAGGGGACAGGAAGAGGGAACAAGAGAAACTCTCCGGGGTGGTGAAGAATGTGCATAGGAAGCTGCGCAAGAAATACCGAGAAGGTAAAAATAAAGAGAAGGGAAAGGGGGGCGGGGGAAGTGAGTCAGGCAGGCCCCGGTCCAGCGAGCAAAGTGAGCCGGAGGAGCATACACAGCCAGGGGATGGACTGGGGAATGGGGAGAGACCAGCAGCAGGCAACTGCCTGGGCCCCCTGCTCACTGAGCTCCCTTAAGGGAGGTCACAACAGCCTCAGCTCTATAGATCACTGATTTCTAATCTTGTATCTTGTTTACCCTCTCACTGTCATTCAGTTATTTTTCAGCATATTAACATCTTTGTAATATAAACAAAAACTGCTGGAAATTTTACTTTTTGAAGAAATCCAGCCTTTTGTTCATTACTTTTCAAAATTTATTTTGTGATCTTTAAGACTATAGTGAACCCCTTCAGTTTCTTTCCTAGTAAATATATTTCTATACGTCAGAAGAATGGTGATGTAATATTTTTCATAAAGTGAGACAATTTATAAGCATTTGCAAATTGTCAGTGAAGTATAATTTTCCTTCTGATTGCCATTAATCTTATCACGTGTGGAGAAATGAGTGGTGTATTCCAGGAGGTTGAACTATTTTGGAGTTTTTTGCCCTTTGGTTCAGCCAGTGTCAAACGCTGTGTGATTTTCTGACCCATTATATTAAGATCACGAAATTGCAAGTAGTGATACTGATTGATTCTAAAAAGGGCCTGAAATTTTTAATCCACCTCAGGACAGCAGGAGAAAAATACATCTGAAGGTCGTAGGAGTTGGTTGTGCTAATGTAAGTGGCAGAGACACCCAGAAAACTCCCATGTTGCTTACTCATCTATCATATTGGGAAAATGTCATAAATGTACTCTAGTTGTGAAATATAGTTGATTGTGGTGTAACAAGCAGAACGCAAGTTCTCAGTGCTAGGAGGAAAAAGCATATTAGTCCATGTCCCTGGGGTGACGTACAAGTGGACATCAGCAAGGTTCTGGAAACTTTCAAATGGGAAGCCTCTTGTGTAAGATCATAGTCTCTCTAGAGCTTAGGAGAAGTTTGCGTACATCTGGTAACTCTGCTGGATCTTTGAGGTCGGTAGCCAAAGTAAAACATGAAATGCATGGATGTGTAGACTCATTATAAAAATATCTGAAGTTATCAGATCAAAAGTTGAAATGCAGCTTACTGATTATATTTGTAATTATAAACTCTAAACATTGCTGAATAGCAAATATTGAATTCACTTTTTGTGAACAACAGCTGTAAATCTAACCCAGATAAATTGTCCTATCAAAGTGCTTTGTATTTGTGAGATATTCAACTCCATTAATTACTATTTTATGCAAAAGCAGTAGACCATTTGGCCTTTCAAACCTGCTGAATCATGGCTGATTTGATTGTGGCCTCAATTTCACTTTCCTGCCTGTTCCCCATAACCTTTGACGTCCTTCAAAATTTTGTCTAATTCAGCCTTGAATATATTCAGTGATACAGCCTCCACTGTTCTCTGGGTAGTGAATTCCAAAGATTAACAACACTCTGAAAGAAGAAATTCCTCCTCATCTTGGTCTTAAATCAGAGACCCATCAGTTTGAAACTGTGCCCCCAATTCTAGATTCCCCCACAAGAGGAAACAACCCCTCAGCATCCACCCTGTCAAGCCCTCTCATAATCTTATATGTTTCAATAAGATCACCCCTCATTCTCCTAAACTCCAAAGAGTATAGGCCCAACCTACTCAACCTTTCTTCATAAAACAACCCCTTCACCTCAGGAATCAGCCAGTGAACCTTCTTTGGACTGCCTCCTATGCAAGTATATTCCTCCTTAACCATACACAGTACTCCAGCTGTGGTCTCACCAATGCCTTTTACAGTTGTAACAAGACTTCCTTACTTGTATACTCCACCCCTTTGCAATATAGGCCAACATTTCATTTGACTTCCTAATTACCTGCATGTTAACTTTTTGTGATTCACATACCAGATTCCTCTACTGCAGCATCCTGCAATCTCTCTCCATTTAAATAATATTCTGCTTTTCTATTTTTTCCATTAAAGAAGACAACCTCACATTTTCCCACATTATACTCCATCTACCAAATTTTTATCCACTCACTTAACTTATCTATATCCCGTTGCAGACTCTGTGTCCTCCTCACAACCTGCTTTCTATCTATTTTTGTATCGTGAGCAAATTTGGCTATAATACACTCGGCTCTTGCATCCAAGTCATTAATATGGATTGTAAATAGTTGAGGTCCCAGCACTGATACCTGTAGCACCCCACTAGTTACAATTTGCCAAGCTGAAAATGACACATTTATTTCAACTCTTTGTTTTCTGTTAGTTAGCCAATCCTCTATCCAAACTTTTGTATTACCCCAACTCCAGGAGCTCTTACCTTGTGTAGTACCTTTTATGTGGCACCTTTATCAAATGCCTTTTGGAAATCCAAATATATTACATCTAATGGTTCTCCTTTATCCAGCCTACTTGTACATCCTCAGTGTAGCTCAATATCTCAGCAACATTGCCCTATATCAGTAGAGAGATAATTGTTTTATTGAAAATCATCATGGCAGCAGGTGCTGAATCCTGATGACAATAAACAAAACAAGTAATTCTTAACATAGTTTTAGGCCATCATTGAAATAAGATAAAAGTCTAAATTAATAAAAGGATTGCACAATAATTATTTGTATACTGAAATTATAATTATAATAATATATTGCAAAATGCAGGTCTCCTTAATTTACAGAATAAAAATGAATGGTCTACTGCACTCTGCATTTTTATTAAAGTCCATAAGTCAAATGTTGTCAGGTTGAGTTCATAAATTCTTAATCATTTGCACACTATTTATGAATTTTATAAAGGAGCAGATTGGGCTGTCTCATAGTCTGTTTTGCATCTTATTTGGTGAATAGTAGCTTTTGTCCTTAATTCCGTCACACATTTAATTTTGTTTAGTTGTTGCAAGCGGTAGTGGCAGTGGGAAGTGGGATTCAAGAATTTTCTAGCGAAGTTCAGACGGTGTTTTCCACCTTTCATCAAGGAACACATTCAGTTGTTTCATTGCGTCAGAGTAGCTTTGGTATGCATTGGCTAGGATCAGTTTCATTGCTCATTTCTGAAGAGTGAAGCTTGTTCACATGCTCTTTGGTAAGTCCAACATTCCAAACAGGTGCTGCATATGCAACGATGGAACGATGCAATGATTAAACACAGTGAATAGGTTAGTTTGAGATATGTTGCGATGCTTGAAGATGTAGTATGTGAAGTATTTCATTTGCTTTCTCAAGCATTTTACACACTTGGTAATGCCATTAGAGCTCACTTTGAATTTTAAGATTCCTCAATAGTTCAATGCACAATGGTCGTGCAATTTCAGCGTTGTCTAAGTTGATGTGGGGGGAATCTGGAGGGCTGCGCAACAATAATCCAGCAGCATGTTTGTTTTCTTCATTCATAGGATGTGGGTGTCACTGGCAAGGCCAGCATTTGTTGTCCATTCCTAATTGCCCTTAAGAGCAGTTATGAGTTAATCACACTGCTGTGGTTCCAGAGTCAGAATGTGGCCAGACCGGGTAAGGACAGCACATTTCCTTCCCTAAAGGTCATTTGTGATCCAGGTGGATTTTTATGACAATTGATGATTGTTTCATGGTCTCCATTACTGAGACTAGCTTTCAGTTCCAAATTCTTATCAAAAATTGAACTTGAATTCCATCAGTTGCCATGTGGGAATTGAACATGAGAGCCCCGAGAACATTAGCCTGCAAGGTCACTGGACATTACCACTATGCCACCATTTCCCCCCAATCCATGGAAGGAATTTTGCATAGGTCAGAACAAGCAATTAATATACTTGCATTTTATTGAAAAGAAAACCATGTTGTTATTACTCATATCACTTTTTTGAGAGAATTGGTAAATAATTCAATGCAAAAAATTAAAGCCAAGTAAAATGGAATATTACAACAGTAATAACTATATTAATTGTACTGTAGTCTTGTTTTGCAAGGGGTTTAGAGTGGACAGCTGAAGTCTCTTTGGTCAGCTATTGTTTTGAGGAATAATTTATTGCCAGTCCATCGTATCTTCAAGGAGCTTGCCTTGTATATGTGGAAATAGATGTAGAAATTTTGGATGAACTACAGTGGATGTTTACTTTCAAAAGAGAAGGTCTTTGGGGATAAAGAAAGTGTCAGCCATGGTTCAGTGATAGCACTGCCCCCTCTGATCAGAAGATCTGATGCAAAATCTAAGTTAATACTAACACGTGGTGCTGAGGAAGTGCTGCACTGCTGGAGGTACCATCTTCTAGATAAAACATTAAACCAAAGTCCTTGCTACCTTTGAGGTGGAAGTAAAAGATCCCATGGCATTATTTTGAAGATGAGCAGGGGAGCCTCCCCAATATCCTGACAAAAGTTTATCCCTCAATCAACAGCACTAAAGTAGATTATCTAATTATTATCATTTTGCTGTTATGTGGGACAATAATGTACTGAAATTGGCTGCCAGGATTACAACTGACTTCAATATAAAACTACATAATTGGCAGTAAACTGCTTTGAGACATCCTGGGATCATAAACGATGCTACATAAATGTAAGTCTTCCTCACTTAAAAACAAAATGGATCGAATTAGTGTCATAGTAATGCAGCACAGAAGGAGCCATTTGGTCCACCATGATTGTCCCAGTTGCTTGAAAGAGATGTAAATTAGCCTTGCACCCTTGCTCCTTTCCCAAACCTTTACAATTTTTTTCCCTTCAAGCATTTGTCTAATTATCTTTTTCAAGTTATTATTGAATCTCTGTCCACCACCCTTTCAGGCAGTGCATTCCAAAGTGTAACAATTTGCTAAGCAAAAAAATGAATAGAAGTCTAAAAAAATGATATAGTTTGGGACCACTCCATGAGATCTTTCAACTCATTGCTGTTACTCAGGATAATTGTGTAATTAAGAAATTAAAAAGATCAATGCTGGAAATATGAACAGGCACAGTTGGAAATGGAATAAATACAGAAAATGCTGGAAAATGCCTGGCAGCATCTGAAGAAGAGTCATACGGACTTGAAATGTTAACTGTTTCTCGCTCCACAGATGCTGCCAGACCTGCTGAGTCTTTCCAGCATTTTCTGTTTTTATTTCAGATTTCCAGTATCTGCAGTATTTTCCTTTTATTACAGTAGGAAATGGGTCAGTCTGTGTCGACAACAAAAAGGCAGGTAAATGTTTCCAAGGTCTAACTTATTGTGGAATTGCATGTTTTTGTTTGAGATTAACTAACTGTTTTTCATGTGATGTAATATTAGTATGAGACAGTTTCTGATTAACTTGATTTTCCAATGTAACATTTATTTATTTAAGGTTAACAGCTACAATTTGGGCTTTTCCCAATACATTTTCTTGTAAACAGGTAGTGTTTCTTATGAACTATAACCTGTATCTCATACCCTGTTTTATATATCAGTATAATCCAGGCCAAACAATTTACTGTCATGAATTGTTTACTGGATAATGTGGGATGCCCACTGTGTGTCTTGTCAATTTAGAAGACTGAAAATATTCATGCAGCTAGACAACTTGGCTAATTTATTTCTGCATGTACTGAATCAGAAGAAAAATCATTGACAACATACTATACAGTAGAGGTGCTTAAGCTGTTCATCTTTGTGGGTCATAGAGGTGCATACCATCAGCCTTGGGAGCTATATATACCCCATCACATTCATTTGCACTTATCTCTTGATAGACTGTTTTAGAATCATCTATTAATCAAATCTCCAAGCTAAAAACAGTCCTATCAAATCTCCAAGCTAAAAACAGTCCTTTCAAATCTCCAAGCTTAAAAACATTCCTTTCAAATCTCCAAGCTAAAAACAGTCCTTTCAAATATGTCATACAAAATCTGAACAGTACAAACATCAAATAAGAAATATAAGCACCACTAGGATTGAGTTTATGTGAACTTAAAAGAGCCAAATTGCCTAGGCATGTGGTTAGCAAGTTACATTTTGGGATTCCTACTCTCTAGCATATTTCTATTGCTGTGACAGTTTAAAAGTTGGTTAATAGTTTGACCAGTCTTTTCTAGTAAACCCTTAAGACCTGGTCTCTGTGGGTGCATATGTAAGTTGCAACTTAATGGAATTCTGAACTATGAAGAAAAAAAAATGTGCTTCAGAAGATTTGTGTGTTGTAAATGTGTTTTTATTTTTGAAGCTCATGCAGTTTCTTTGAAAGATGAGACCCTCGCTCTTCAAGGTTGTGGTATTATTGGCAAATGGCACATCTGCCCATTACACCAAGAGAGTTAAAACAATTCATACAGAGAGAAGCTAATAAGCCAATGTAACCTTATTGGTATCACAGTTAATAAGAATAATTCCTAACTAATGAACAAACATGTTTTCTGCTTGTAGCTTATTGAATGAGATAAGCTCCGAACTAACAGGAGACATATTTCTTTCTGCAGTTGAGCCAGCCAGATCAATGCAATTCCTTAATTCTATTACCTTTCATACAGCACTTTCTTCCTGAAGTTAATTGTTGTTCAACTATTTGAATCTACTGACCTTTATCTTCTGCTTTTTCATATGTTTCTTCTATCCTACTCTAGGAAATTATCTTACTAAGCCATGATGTAATTGTAAATTCTGGTAGCTGCATCATTAGAAACATAAGAAATAGAAGCAGCAATAGGCCATAAGGCCCATTGAGCACGCATGGCCAATCAATATGATTGTGACTGAAATTCTATATCGGCTTCACTTTCTCACTCTGTTTTCATATTCTTTAATTCTCTTAGTACCCATAAATCTATTGATCTTAGTCCTGAACATATTCATTGACTGAACTTCCACATCACTTTGGGAAGTCCAAAGATTCACAGCTGTCTTGAATGAAGAAATTTTTTCTCATTTCTGACCCAAAGGGCATTCTGAGACTATACCTCTTATTTCTAGACTATTGAACCAGCAGAAACAGTCTCTCTGCATCTACCCTGTCAAGCTCTCCAAGAATTTCACATGTTTCAATGTGATCATTTCTCATTCTTCTAAACCCCAGAGAATATAGACACATTCTACTTGATCTCTTCTCAAAGTCAGCCCTCTCATCCCTGGATTCAATCAACTGAACCTTTGGTTTACCCCTTCTAAGGCAAATATATCCTTCCTTGGGTTAGGAGGCGAGCAGGCATGGTCTTATAGAATTGTGCAAGACTTCCTTACTCTTATACTCCAACACCCTTGCAGTGAAGCCTAACGTACCATTTGCTTCAAGAATCAGAGCTTTGATCTGCATTTTAATTTGCTGTGATTCGTGTACAAAGTAACCCAAATCCCTCTGAATACGAACAATTAACAACTCTGTCACCTTTTTAAAAAAAATCTTTTCCATTCTTCCCCCAAAGTGGATAATTTCACACTTCCCCGCATTATACTCCATCTGCCACCTTCTTGCCCAATCATGTAAACTGTATATCCCTTTGAAGGCTCTATGCGTCTTCACAACTTACTTTCCAACCGAGCTTTGCATCATTAGCAAGCGTGGCATATTTCTCTAGGTCCTTTCATCTAAGTCATTGATATGGATTGTAGGTAGCTGAGGCCCAAGCTCGGATTCTTGTAGCATGTTACTGATTACACCTTGCCATCTTGAAAATGATTTGCTTATTTCTACTGTTTGCTCTCTGTAAACCAATCTTCAATACATATTAATATATTGAATGCCTTCTGAAAATCCAGATACGCTACATCCACTGGTTTTCTCTTATCTACCTTGCAAGTTACACCATCAAAAAACTCTTACTAGATTTGTCAAACCTGATTTCTCTTTCATAATCCCGAATTGACTGTGTAATCATATCAGCGCAGATTTTGCAATGGTAATGCATGCAAAACTGTCAGCATTTGATGTCATTATTCCACTTGATCTGACAGCAAATTCTGGAGTCTGAACACGCACAAAATAACAGAAATCAAGCAGTAAGAAGTTGCTGACAATGATTCTATGCTTCTCCAGAGGGTGCATTGTTGAAGCATTCCTATCCAGACTGTGATCAATGGAAATCAGTTGAATTGACAAGACTCTACACTCTGTAAAAAGCTTTGAAAAATTTGCACCTTGTTGAATGTGGTGTAACTGGGTTTTCAGTAACTACCTTCATACTGCTTAGTACCTTAACTGGCCCTGATAAGCTAATTTTATATTTGTGATTGTCAAATTTCTCCATAGTAATAATTGCAGATTTTTATAAACCGTTTTTGAACTGTTTATCTTTATTTTAGTTTCTGTACTAATCCAAACAATCATTCGTTTTTCTATCTGAAAATTTAAATTAAGATTGAAAGATCATCAGTGCTTTGATCTTTCTGGTTTGCTGTGTGTGAAGGCTTCAGTGTAATTGGCATCACTGCTGCCACACACTCAGACATCCCCGTGATTTAGTGTCAGATTTAAACTGCCATCAGGGGAGAAATTGCTAGATCTTGGCGGACTGTTTTCTTCGACATCAATGGTGAGCACACTTGCTTTACCACTGACGGCAAAACCCATTAATGTCAGGCTGACATAGTTCCCTGCTTTCTCTCTTCATCCTTTCTTAAACATCATTTACTGCCTTCCAATCCACAAGGAATGTTCTAGAATCTAGGAAATTCTGGAAGATTAAAACTAATGCATCCACTCTTCTGAAACCCTAGACTGAAGGCCATCAGGACCCGAAGGTTTGCAGACTTTTAGCCCAATTAATTTCTGAAGCACTTTTCTCAAGTAATAATTACTCTGAGTTCCTCACTCTCATCAGAGCCTTTGTTCCCCACAATTTATGGTATGTTCTTTATGATGCAAAGTATCTGTTTTATTTCTCTGCCATTTAAAATTGAATAGAGGAAATTATGAAGGCATGAGGGACAAATTGGCTGAGGTGGATTGGGAAAATACATTACTGTACATAGGCAATGGATAGTCATCTAAGAACTATAACATAGCTTACAGCACCATACATTCCTTCAAGGTGCAAAAACCCATAAAAGGTCAGTCAACTGTAGCTGACAAAGGAGGTCAAGGATTGTATAAGTTTAAAAGAAAAGGCTTATAAAGTTGCCAGATAATAAACCTGAGGATTGGGAGGCTTTTAGAATACAGCAAAGGAAGACCAAGAAACTGGTAAAGAAAGGGAGAATAGAATTTGAATGCAATATAGCAAAAAACATAAAAACAGACTAAAAACTCCTATAGGGATATAAAAAGGAAGTGTTTGGCTAATTCAAATGTGGGTCCATTACAGGCAGAGTCAGGAGAATTCATAATGGGGAATAGAGAAATGGAAATGATTACTTTGTACCTGTTTTCACTGAGCAAGATACAGGAAATCTCCCAGATTTAGAGATCCAAGGGACTAGGGAGAATGAGGAATTGAAGGTTGTACCAGAGAAATTAATGGGACTGAAAGTTCATAAGTCCCCCGGACCTAATATTCTGCATCCCAGAGTGTTGAAAGAGGTTGCTATTGAGATAGTGGATGCATTGATGATTACTTTCCAAAATTCTATAGATTCTGGAATAGTTCCTGAAGATTGGACGATAGCAAATGTCACCCCACTATTTAAGAAGGGAGAGAGAGAGAAAACCGGGAACTACAGACTTATTAGCCTTATATCAGTAGTTGGAAAAATGCGAGAATCTGTTTTTAACAAGGATGTGATAAATGGATACTTAGATAATCATGATTTGATTGGGCATAATCAGCATGGATTTGCGAATGGGAAATCATGTTTGGCGAACTTGGAGTTTTTTATTGATCATGTTACTAACAAATTCGATGAAGGAGAGTTGATGGGTGTAGTATACTTGGATTTTCAGAAGGCTTTTGATAAAGTCCCCCACAGGAGGCTGATTAGCAAAATAAAAGCTCATGGGATAGGAGGCGATATACTGGCATGGATTAAGGAGGGCCGTGGAGGACAGGCAGAAACAGAGTACGATTAAACGGGCCATTCTCGCATTGGTAAGTTGTGACTAGTGGGTACCACAAGGATCAATACTTGAGCCCCAGCTGTTCATAATATATATCAATGATTTGGATGTGAGGACCAAATGTAATATTTCCAAGTTCACAGATGATACAAAGCTAGGTGGGAATGTCTGTTGTGAGGAAGATATGAAGCAGCTACAGGAAGATTTGGACAGACTGAGTGAGTGGACAAGAACATGACAGCTGGAATATTATGTGGAAAATGTGAGGTTGTCCACTTTGGTAGAGGGAACAGTTGTGCAGAGTATTTCCTAAATGGTAAGAGATTAGAATGTGTAGATGTACAAAGGGACCTGGGTGTCCTGGTCCATAAGAAACTGAAAGCTAACATGCAGGTGCAGCAGGCAATTAGGAAGGCTAATGGGATGTTAGCCTTTATCGCAAGAGGATTTGAGTACAGGAATAGTGAGGTCTTCCTTCAATTGTATAGAACCTTGGTTAGATTGCACCTGGAGTACTGTGTGCAGTTTTGGTCCCCTTTCCTCAGAAAGGATATTATTGCCATAGAGGGAGTTCAACGAAGGTTCACCAGACTTGTTCCAGGGATGGCAGACTATCTTATGAAGAAAGATTGGGGAAACTGGGCCTGTATTCTCTAGAGTTTAGAATAATGAGAGGTGATCTCATTGAAACTTACAAAATACTTAAAGGAATAGACAGGATAGATGCAGGTAAGATGTTTCCCCGACTGGGGAGTCTACAACCAGGGGACACATTTTCAAAATAAGGGGGAAACTACATAGGACCGAGATGAGGAGAAATTCCTTTACTCAGAGGGTTGTGAACCTTTGGAATTCTCTGCCCCAGAGGGCCGTGGAAGCTCAGTCATTGAATATGTTTAAGGTAGAGATCGATAGATTTCTGATTAACAATAACGGGGATAGTTTGGGTAAAAGGCAATGAAGTGTTTGATCAGCCATGATTGTATCAAGTGGCGGAACAGGCTCAAAGGGCTGAATGACCTTGCCCTGTTCCTATATTCCTGTTTCTTTGTTTGTCATTATGATTGCTCCTCTACTTTCACTAATTTCTTCCTTTAATATGCTTGTAAAAACTGTTTTTAATATATATTTCTTATTTACTTATTTTATTTTCTTTCTTCATCACTTTCTTGATCATCCTTTGTTGATTTTTAAAAAAAATTCTCCCAATCCTTGGGTGTATTACCCTTTTTCACAATTGAAAACTTTTCATCTACAATTTAACTGCTCTAGTTAGCCAGGGCTGTTCCACTTTTCTAGTGGAGATTTTATTTGTCAAGGAAATGTGTATTTATTCAAATTATGAATTAATTAATTAGGTATAGATTCGGTTAGGTGCCCAGCATTACAACATCTTACTTGTATAATTACTTAAATCTCATGTTTACAGAACCCTTCCTGCAGATGCATTAATTTAGAATTTAAAACATGCCATTCCCTTCACAGAAAATTTTTATCTTGACTAATTGCCGATCAAAGATTTTGGAACTCAGTTCCAAAAAAGTCATATTGGACTCGAAACGTTAACTCTGTTTCTCTCAGATGCTTAAAGACCTGCTGATTTTTTCAGCATTTTTGTTATTGCAACACAGTTATTGTTGATTTGCTTTGTTGATTTCCATGTGATATTTTGTAGCTTACCTAGCTGTAAAGCAGTGAACTAGAGGGTATTGTGACAGACCTTTGAGGAGTCAAACTGGAAAGCATTTCTACATGCAAAGTGTGGAGCTCTTGTTTCATAAATGGTAATTGATGCTAAATTGTTAATCTTAAATCTGAAACCAACTGGAAGATGATTGTGGTTTAATTTGAAAGGATTTTTGAATTTAAAACAGTGACTTGGTTTATTGTTTCCATTGAA